>NC_083450.1:2537305-2565165 GCF_020745735.1 Hemiscyllium ocellatum
GCGCTGGCTGGGATCGGGGTGCTCTGGGCGGGGCCAGACCTCGGCGGCTTCCCTGAGCGGGCGGGGGGGAGGGGAAGCGCTCGTGTGTTTCCGTCAGGTAGGCGGGTCCTCCTAAAAACCCCACCCACCCACCTCGGCGACCGGAGATTGCCGAAGGCGGCGCTCGGGTCTTTCCGTCGGAGCTCGTCGCAGCTGCGGTGCTGAGGAGAGAGAGAGAGAGACGCAGGTTCGAGAACAGCATCCTCCAGGAGCTTTATAAAAGCGAGAGAAAAATAAGAAAGAATAATTTCCAAAATAAAAAATGGCTGAAATCACCAACATCAGACCCTCCTTCGGTGAGTTTTGCAATTTAATTTAGGGGGTGGCTGTATAAAAGAGGGGAAAATCTTAAAACCTAATGTTAAAATGCAACCTTTCTACGTAGATGGATTAGTGCAGTGTATAGACCTCTCTACAACCCGGGCCTCCCCCTCACCAAATAAAACGCCATGCATTTGTGGAAGGGTTGCATTTAAAATGTTTACATATTTTTAAAAATCCTATTTGCAAAATGTAGTTCTTTTTTCCTCATTTCACTCTGAATTGTATTGGGTCAGGGGTTCGAGATTTTCGTTTTAATTTCTGGGTTTATTGAGCCATTATTGTATTCTGTGTGGTTTGTCATTTAAATATTGTGTTTAAGATGTTTGAATCCATCCTGTCTCTCTCCCCCTCACCCACACACACACAGACACACAGGCACCCCACACCCACCCACACAGAGACACACACACACACATGCACCCCACACCCACCCACACAGAGACACACACACACACCCCAAACACAGACACACACACATACCCTGACACACAGACACCCACCCACACACACATGCACCCCACACACAGACACACACCCCCACACCCACCCACACAGAGACACACACACACCCCAAACACAAACACAGACACACACACACACCCCAAACACAGACACAGACAGACACACACACCCTGACACACAGACACAGACACACACCCACCCACACAGAGACACACACACCCCACACACAAACACAGACAGACACAAACAGAGAGACACACAGACACCCACCCCCACACACACACAGACACACACACACACAGATTGTACAAGATGTCCCTGCAGCATTGTAATGTTAAAATGCTGGGGCTGATTTTTTGCAATCTGCCAGGTTCACTTGTGTGTTTGTGGAGCTGAGTTTGGGGAGAATGACGTGATGTCTATTTCAAGGCTGTCTCTCTCTGTGTGTGTGGTGTGTGTGTGCGTGTGTCTGTGCCTTGCCTTCTCCCTATTGTTAATAAAGACCCAATCAATCCACCCCCCCCCCCCCCCACCTCCCCAGTCAACCCAGTAAACAGAGAGATCATTATCCAAAAGCGCTCCAGGCACACCCTGCCTGCAAAACCAGACTTTGTTTCCCCCACAGCCCCTCCAACCCACCACACCATCCCCAACTCACTCTGCTTTCCAACCCTCCTCGCAATTCTGCGGAGCAAACTTTCACCTTCTCTCAAACCCAGGGGAGGGGTAAAACACTAGGAAGCAGCCCCAGAAGGGGAGGCCTTGTGATAATGTCACCGGACTGTTAATCCAGAGAGCTTTATTCATTCACGGTGTCGCTGGCGAGATGGTGTTTAATACCCATCCCTAACTGCCGAGAGGGCAGTTTCAAACCAACCACATTGCTGTGATTCTGGAATCTAACGTAGGTCAGACCGGGTAAGGATGGCAGATTCCTTCCCAAAAGGATATTACTGAACCAGACGGGGTTTTTCTGATAATTGATTCATGGTCATAGTTACATGCTTAATTCCAGATTTTTTTTTTAAAAACTGAATTCCCATTCCACCAGCTGCCTTGGTAGGAATTGAACCAGGTCCCCAAAACATGACCTAGGTCTCTAGATCAACAGTCCAGTCATAAAATCACCTCTGCCCCATACCGAAGTAATGTCCGTGGGATCAAGGTTCAAATCCCGCTACGTCAGATGGAATTCAATTTTTTTAAAATCTGGGATTAAAGTCTAATGATGACCATGAACCCCATTTGTCACCTGTTATTCTCTTTCTAAACCTCACTGAGCTCCTCAATTAGATTCCAGTCTGTAACTCCCTCCCGGGGTATCTGTTATTCTGTATATAAACCACCCCCAAACCCCTCGATTACATTCCAGTCTGTAAGTCCCTCCCGGGTATCTGTTATTCTGTACATAAACCACCCTGAACCCCTCGATTAGATTCCAGTCTGTAACTCCCTCCCGGGTATCTGTTATTCTGTATATAAACCCCGCCCCGAACCCCTCGATTAGATTCCAGTCTGTAACTCCCTCCCAGGGAGCTGTTATTCTGTATATAAACTACCCTGAACCCCTCGATTAGATTCCAGTCTGTAACTCCCTCCCGGGGTATCTGTTATTTTGTATATAAATCATCCTGAACCCCTTGATTCGATTCCAGTCTGTAACTCCCTCCCGGTTATCTGTTATTCTGTATATAAACCCCACCCCGAACCCCTTGATTAGATTCCAGTCTGTAACTACCACCCAGGGAGCTGTTATTCTGTATATAAACTACCCCCGAACCCCTCGATTAGATTCCAGTCTGTAACTCCCTCCCGGGGTATCTGTTATTCTGTATATAAACCCCACCCCGAACCCCTTGATTAGATTCCAGTCTGTAACTCACTCCCAGGGAGCTGTTATTCTGTATATAAACCACCCCGAACCCCTTGATTAGATTCCAGTCTGTAACTACCACCCAGGGAGCTGTTATTCTGTATATAAACTACCCTGAACCCCTCGATTAGATTCCAGTCTGTAACTCCCTCCCGGGGTATCTGTTATTTTGTATATAAATCATCCTGAACCCCTTGATTCGATTCCAGTCTGTAACTCCCTCCCGGTTATCTGTTATTCTGTATATAAACCCCACCCCGAACCCCTCGATTAGATTCCAGTCTGTAACTCCCTCCCGGGGTATCTGTTATTCTGTATATAAACCACCCCCGAACCCCTCGATTAGATTCCAGTCTGTAACTCCCTCCCGGGGTATCTGTTATTCTGTATATAAACCCCACCCCGAACCCCTCGATTAGATTCCAGTCTGTAACTCCCTCCCGGGGTATCTGTTATTCTGTATATAAACCCCACCCTGAACCCCTCGATTAGATTCCAGTCTGTAACTCCCTCCCGGGGTATCTGTTATTCTGTATATAAACCACCCCCGAACCCCTCGATTAGATTCCAGTCTGTAACTCCCTCCCGGGGTATCTGTTATTCTGTATATAAACCCCACCCCCGAACCCCTCGATTCGATTCCAGTCTGTAACTCCCTCCCGGGGTATCTGTTATTCTGTATATAAACCACCCCTCGATTAGATCCTAGTCTGTAACTCCCTCCCGGGGTATCTGTTATTCTGTATATAAACCACCCCTCGATTAGATCCTAGTCTGTAACTCCCTCCCGGTTATCTGTTATTCTGTATATAAACCACCCCTCGATTAGATCCTAGTCTGTAACTCCCTCCCGGGGTATCTGTTATTCTGTATATAAACCACCCCTCGATTAGATCCTAGTCTGTAACTCCCTCCCGGTTATCTGTTATTCTGTATATAAACCACCCCTCGATTAGATCCTAGTCTGTAACTCCCTCCCGGGGTATCTGTTATTCTGTATATAAACCACCCCTCGATTAGATCCTAGTCTGTAACTCCCTCCCGGGGTATCTGTTATTCTGTATATAAACCACCCCTCGATTAGATCCTAGTCTGTAACTCCCTCCCGGGGTATCTGTTATTCTGTATATAAACCACCCCTCGATTAGATCCTAGTCTGTAACTCCCTCCCGGGGTATCTGTTATTCTGTATATAAACCACCCCTCGATTAGATCCTAGTCTGTAACTCCCTCCCGGGGTATCTGTTATTCTGTATATAAACCACCCCTCGATTAGATCCTAGTCTGTAACTCCCTCCCCGGGGTATCTGTTATTCTGTATATAAACCACCCCCGAACCCCTCGATTAGATTCCAGTCTGTAACTCCCTCCCGGGGTATCTGTTATTCTGTATATAAACCCCCCCGAACCCCTCGATTAGATCCTAGTCTGTAACTCCCTCCCGGGGTATCTGTTATTCTGTATATAAACCCCCCCGAACCCCTCGATTAGATCCTAGTCTGTAACTCCCTCCCGGGGTATCTGTTATTCTGTATATAAACCCCACCCTGAACCCCTCGATTAGATCCCAGTCTGTAACTCCCTCCCGGGGTATCTGTTATTCTGGATATAAACCCCCCCGAACCCCTCAGATCCTTCCGGGAAGGAAACTCCCATCCTGACCTGGTCTGGCCTACACGTGACTCCAGACCAATGGTGATGTGGTTGGCTCTTAATTAACCTCTGGGCAATTAGGAATCAGCGTTAAGTGTTGAACCTAGCTAGCGATGCCCACATACTGTAAATAAGTAAAAATCCCCACAAAAATCCTGGGAATGTGTCTCAGTTCAGTCTTTAATCACCTTGGGAATTCAACTACCAGAAGTTGCTGTATTAGTCTGGGAACAGGGTTTTTTAGATCAGGGGTGACCTTATAGAGGTTTATAAAACCATGAGGGGCATGGATAGGATAAATAGACAAGGTAGAGTTTCTAATTCCAAAGGAACTTATTCAGGAGCCTGTGATTTGGTTGCCTGGACTTCATTGTATCAAAACATGCATCTGTTCATTGGGAGACCGTGACTTACCCCCCCTCTCAATGAGCATCTTCGTCTTAGTGTCTTAGAGATGTACAGCATGGAAACAGACCCTTCAATTCAACCCGTCCATGCTGACCAAATATCCGAAATAAATCTAGTCCCACCTGCCAGCACCCGGCCCATACCCCTCCAAACCCTTCCTATTCATATACCCATCCAAATGCCTCTTAAATGTTGCAATTGTACTAACCTCCACCACTTCCTCTGGCAGCTCATTCCATACACGTACCACCCTCTGTGTGAAAAAGTTGCCTCTTAGGTCTCTTTTAGATCTTTCCCCTCTCACCCTAAACCTATGCCCCTCTAGTTCTGGACTCCCCCACCCCAGGGAAAAGACTTTGTCTATTTACCCTATCCATGCCCCTCATGGTTTTGTAAACCTCTATAAGGTCACCCCTCAGCCTCCGCGCTCCAGGGAAACAGCCCCAGCTTGTTCTGCCTCTCCCTGTAGTTCAAACCCGAAGAGCTTTTGCACGAAACGTCGATTTTCCTGCTCCTCAGATGCTGTCTGACCTGCTGTGCTTTTCCAGCAACACTTTGACCTAAACCCTCCAACCCTGGCAACATCCTTGTAAATCTTTTCTGAAATCCTTTCAAGTTTCACAACATCTTTCCGTTAGGAAGGAGACCAGAATTACTCGGAATATTCCAACAGTGGCCTAACCAATGTCCTGTACGGCCGCAACACGACCTCCCAACTCCCTGTACTCAATACTCTGACCAATAAAGGAAAACACCTTCTTCGACACACTGTCCATCTGTGACTCCATCTTCAAGGAACCATGGCAATACCGTGGAGGAACAGCACAGAGAGGATCCCAGATCCCTCAGCCAGGCCATTCTGCCCCTCGCTGGTCCCAGTATAGCGGTTGTGGCAGCACTGAGTGGGGAACAGAGAGACGAGGAGTGAATATAACCCCGCTGACCCTTCCTGAGCACTTACCCCCCCCCCCAGATGTGCATAACGTTTAATTCAATTGAGAGAGGGGCTGGAGGGGGTGTAGGGACTGGAGGGGGTGACAGGGATAGGGAGGGGGTGTAGGGGCTGGAGGGGGTGACAGGGATAGGGAGGGGGTGTAGGGGCTGGAGGGGGTGACAGGGATAGGGAGGGGGTGTAGGGGCTGGAGGGGGTGACCGGGATAGGGAGGGGATGTAGGAGCTGGAGGTGGTGACAGAGATAGGGAGGGGATGTAGGGGCTGGAGGGGGTGACAGGGATAGGGAGGGGGTGTAGGGGCTGGGATAAGGAGGGGCTGACAAAGATGGGGGTAATGGCTGGAGGAGGGAACTGGGATAGGGAGGGGGTGTAGGGGCTGGAGGGGGTGACAATGATAGGGTGGGGGTGTAGGGGCTGGAGGGGGTGACAATGATAGGGTGGGGGTGTAGGGGGTGACAGGGATAGAGAGCGGGTGTAGGGGCTGGAGGGGTTTACAGAGATGGGGAGGGGGGTTAGGAGCTGGAGGAGAGGACCGGGATAGTGAGGGGGTGACCGGGATAGGGAGGGGGTGCAGGGTCTGGAGGGGGTGACAGGGATAGGGAGGGGGTGTAGGGTCTGGAGGGGGTGACAGGGATAGGGAGGGGGTGTAGGGTCTGGAGGGGGTGACAGAGATAGGGAGGGGGTGTAGGGTCCGGATGTTGACACAAAGTGGAGGTAGATTGGCAGGGTTAGGGCTGAGGCCTAGTCTTGGAGGTTAGGAACCCTCTAACAATGGCTGAGATGTTTCTGCTGCATCATTCATGGTGTGGCACGCAGCTCCATCCACTGTGAAAGGCAGCAGCTGGAAAAGGCCATTCAGCCCATCCCAGTATTCTATCCAATCTCCTTCATCTCCTCTCTCTCTCGCCCAGCATATTTCAATCGTCCACCCACCTCCTCCTCAAACCCTTTCATTCATGTAGCCTCCACATCTCTCTGGGGTAGTGCACATTACAAACTCCCCACTGGAGGGAGAGATTCCTTTTGTAGGACAGATGGAGGTGAATGTCTGTCCCCTCACTGTCACTGAACCCCGGTTTGAGATCTCACTACTCACTGAAACTTCTCTCTCTCTCTGTCTCTCTCTCTCTGTCTCTCTCTCTCTGTCTCTCTCTCTCTGTCTCTCTCTCTGTCTCTCACACTCTCTCTCAGTCTGTCTCTGTGTCTCTCTGTGTGTGAGAGAGAGAGAGAGAGAGAGAGAGAGAGCTCAGTGTAACGTCACCCAAACCCAGCTGCAGTCACGAGGCTGTTCAGAGATGAGCATCTCTCGACCATCTGTTATAACCAGTGCTCAGTCCAGGCCCTCACTGCTTTAGGAGAATCAGTTTTTTTAAAAATTCCATGGACCAGCTCCTGCCCCAGAACCCTGTCGCACACCCCATACTCATCCTTATCCCTCAGAAACTCACCACCCAGTATCAGCAGCACATGATTACCGTCGTTTCTCACACCATAGTGTGTCTGAGCTGTGTTCACAGATACTCCGGGAGGGAGTTACAGACTGGGATCGAATCCAGGGGTTCGGGGTGGGGTTTATATACAGAGTAACAGATACCCCGGGAGGGAGTTACAGACTGGGATCGAATCCAGGGGTTCAGGGTGGGGTTTATATACAGAATAACAGATACCCCGGGAGGGAGTTACAGACTAGGATCGAATCCAGGGGTTCGGGGTGGGGTTTATATACAGAGTAACAGATAACCCGGGAGGGAGTTACAGACTGGAATCTAATCGAGGGATTCGAGGTGGGGTTTATATACAGAATAACAGATACCCCGGGAGGGAGTTACAGACTGGGATCGAATCCAGGGTATGGGTTGGGTGTTATATATTGGAGTGGGTTATTGAGTGGACGGTGATGTGGGAGGGGCGTGTGTGTGGGTGATTGGGTGGACGGTGATGTGGGAGGGGTGTGTGTGGGGGTATTGGGTGGACAGTGATGTGGGAGGGGTGTGTGTGGGGTATTGAGGGGACGGGGATGTGGGAGGGGTGTGTGTGGGGTATTGAGGGGACGAGGATGTGGGAGGGGTGTGTGTGGGGGTATTGGGTGGACGGTGATGTGGGAGGGGCATGTGTGTGTGGTATTCAGGGGACGGTGATGTGGGAGGGGCGTGTGTGGGGGTATTGGGTGGACAGTGATGTGGGAGGGGTGTGTGTGGGGGTATTGGGTGGACAGTGATGTGGGAGGGGCGTGTGTGGGGGTATTGGGTGGACGGTGATGTGGGAGGGGTGTGTGTGGGGTTTTGAGTGGACGGTGATGTGGGAGGGGTGTGTGTTGGTTATTGGGTGGACGGTGATGTGGGAGGGGCGTGTGTGGGGGTGATTGGGTGGACGGTGATGTGGGAGGGGCGTGTTTGGGGTATTGAGGGGACGGTGATGTGGGAGGGGCGTGTGTGTTGGTTATTGGGTGGACGGTGATGTGGGAGGGGCGTGTGTGTGGGGGTATTGAGGGGATGGTGATCTGGGAGGGGCGTGTGTAGGGTATTGGGTGGACGGTGATGTGGGAGGGGTGTGTGTGGGGGTGATTGGGTGGACAGTGATGTGGGAGGGGCGTGTGTGGGGGGTATTGAGGGGACAGTGATGTGGGAGGGGCGTGTGTGGGGGGTATTGAGGGGACGGTGATGTGGGAGGGGCGTGTGTAGGGTATTGGGTGGACGGTGATGTGGGAGGGGTGTGTGTGGGGGTGATTGGGTGGACGGTGATGTGGGAGGGGCGTGTGTGGGGGTGATTGGGTGGACGGTGATGTGGGAGGGGCGTGTGTGGGGGTGATTGGGTGGACGGTGATGTGGGAGGGGCGTGTGTGGGGGGTATTGAGGGGACGGTGATGTGGGAGGGGCGTGTGTGGGGGTGATTGGGTGGACGGTGATGTGGGAGGGGTGTGTGTGTTGGTTATTGGGTGGACGGTGATGTGGGAGAGGTGTGGGTGTGGGGTATTGAGGGGACGGTGATGTGGGAGGGGCGTGTGTTGGTTATTGGGTGGACGGTGATGTGGGAGGGGCGTGTTTGGGGTATTGAGGGGACGGTGATGTGGGAGGGGCGTGTGTGTTGGTTATTGGGTGGACGGTGATGTGGGAGGGGTGTGTGTGGGGGTTATTGAGTGGACGGTGATGTGGGAGGGGCGTGTGTGGGGGTATTGGGTGGACGGTGATGTGGGAGGGGCGTGTGTGGGGGTGATTGGGTGGACGGTGATGTGGGAGGGGCGTGTGTGGGGGTGATTGGGTGGACGGTGATGTGGGAGGGGCGTGTGTGTGGGGGTATTGAGGGGATGGTGATCTGGGAGGGGCGTGTGTAGGGTATTGGGTGGACGGTGATGTGGGAGGGGTGTGTGTGGGGGTGATTGGGTGGACAGTGATGTGGGAGGGGCGTGTGTGGGGGGTATTGAGGGGACAGTGATGTGGGAGGGGCGTGTGTGGGGGGTATTGAGGGGACAGTGATGTGGGAGGGGCGTGTGTAGGGTATTGGGTGGACGGTGATGTGGGAGGGGTGTGTGTGGGGGTGATTGGGTGGACGGTGATGTGGGAGGGGCGTGTGTGGGGGTGATTGGGTGGACGGTGATGTGGGAGGGGCGTGTGTGGGGGTGATTGGGTGGACGGTGATGTGGGAGGGGCGTGTGTGGGGGTGATTGGGTGGACGGTGATGTGGGAGGGGCGTGTGTGGGGGTGATTGGGTGGACGGTGATGTGGGAGGGGCGTGTGGGGGTGATTGGGTGGACGGTGATGTGGGAGGGGCGTGTGTGGGGGTGATTGGGTGGACGGTGATGTGGGAGGGGCGTGTGTGGGGGGTATTGAGGGGACGGTGATGTGGGAGGGGCGTGTGTTGGTTATTGGGTGGACGGTGATGTGGGAGGGGCGTGTGTGGGGGTGATTGGGTGGACGGTGATGTGGGAGGGGCGTGTGTGGGGGGTATTGAGTGGACGGTGATGTGGGAGGGGTGTGTATTGCAGTGGGTTGTTGAGTGTGGACGCCATCTTGTCTCGCTGACCCCAGTCCTCTCCTCTCTCTGACAGACGTCTCTCCCATTGTGGCGGGTTTTATTGGGGCGACGGTGCTGGTAGTGTCAGCCTCTCTGACTCTGTTTGTATGGGCGTGCTGTCACCACCGGCAGCCCAAGCTGTCCAAGGACCCTCCATTCCGGTTTGTGCACATGCTCAAAGGCATCAACATCTACCCCAAGGCTCTGAACAACAGGAAGAAGGTCTCTAGAATGCGCCATCAGAGCTCCGGGCAGCCGCTCTGCGGAGTGCCCGAGCCTCCGAAGAATGGGACCGTGCCTCCAAACTGTACCCTCTTCCCCGACCAGCTGCAGTTCACCACTGAGTATGAGAAAGGCCCAGACACCGTGTCCTCCTGCCCCAGAGACAGCAGCAGCAGCAGCACCAGCCCCTCTGAAGGCCCGACCCCAGTGTCCCCAGCGTCCGTCGTCCAACTAGGCACCCTCTGCCTGTCGGTGGACTACAACTTTGTGAAGAAGGCCCTGGTGGTGACCATTGAGGAGGCCCGAGGCCTACCCGTCGTGGACGAAACCACCCAGAGCTCGGACCCCTACGTCAAGATGACCATCCTGCCCGAGAGGAAGCACAAGATAAAGACAAGGGTCCTCAGGAAGACTCTGGACCCCGTCTTTGACGAGACCTTCAGTTTTTATGGGATCCCGTACAGCCAGCTACAGGAACTGGTCCTTCACTTCCTGGTGCTCAGCTTTGACCGGTATTCCCGTGACGACGTGATTGGGGAGGTCACCGTCCCCCTGGCCGGCCTCGACCCTGCCACCAGCAAAGTGCGGCTCACCCAGCAGATCCTCAAGAGGAACATACAGGTGAGGGCACTGCACAGATCCAGTGGATCCCAATCTGAGGGGATCCACGGGCGGCCGGGCCGTGACAGGATCCTGACTTCCCCAAGCCTTCGCGGCTAGGCCTCAACAGAATAGGCCAACCCACTCAGGCTTAAAGGAGAGTTTGGATGGTGATTGGTTCAGGGCACAGTCACAGCACGGGGTTAGATACAGAGTAAAGCTCCCTCTACACTGTCCCCCCATCAAACCCTCCCAGGACAGGGACAGCACAGGGTTAGATACAGGGTAAAGCTCCCTCTACACTGTCCCCCCCCCCCATCAAACCCTCCCAGGACAGGGACAGCACAGGGTTAGATACAGAGTAAAGCTCCCTCTACACTGTCCCCCCCCATCAAACACTCCCAGGGACAGGGACAGCACGGGGTTAGATACAGAGTAAAGCTCCCTCTACACAGTCCCCCCATCAAACGCTCCCAGGAAAGGGACAGCACGGGGTTAGATACAGAGTAAAGCTCCCTCTACATGTGCACAATGACACACACACACAAACACACACGTGTACTTACATACATGAATAGATACATGCAAACGCGTCTCCACACATCAACATGTAGCCATGCACACACACACGTACATATGTCCCCACCACCATCATGTGTGTGTATATACACACACATATTCTTACACACACGTGTGCACATGCATACAGACACACAGCCATGAGCATCCCTTGTGCTGTTGTATTAGGGGGAGGACCCATTAGAAACATTGAGAGTGTGGTGTTGTGTGGGGGATGTGTGTGTGTGAATGGACATTCAGTTCCCACTAACCATCAGACTGCAGTACTCGGTCCTCCCCCGTGGTACAGGAAGGTGAGGTGCTGAACAGTGACTATGTGAGACTGGGCAGTGTGAGCACACCAGCCATCCTTCCATCCTGCAGCAGAGAGTAGGCACACACAGCACCCTCCCCTTCCAAACCCCAGCACAGCACAGGGCTACGTACCTGAGACACCAGCTGGGCCATAGTCTGGGAGCGGGACAGACTGTGGGTAAACTACAACAGCTCTGCAACACAGCACTCTGGGTGGGGGGGGGGGTGTGGAGGGGGCAGTGTCATAGCAGAGACAGACCCAACTCCAGAGTGACAGCACAAGGGTCAGCGCTGAGGGAGCAGGCACTGTCGGAGGGTCAGTGCTGAGGGAGCAGGCACTGTCGGAGGGTCAGTGCTGAGGGAGTGCCACACTGTCGGAGGGTCAGTGCTGAGGGAGTGCCGCACTGTCGGAGGGTCAGTGCTGAGGGAGCAGGCGCTGTCGGAGGGTCAGTGCTGAGGGAGTGCCGCACTGTCGGAGGGTCAGTGCTGAGGGAGTGGGCACTGTCGGAGGGTCGGTGCTGAGGGAGTGCCGCACTGTCGGAGGGTCAGCGCTGAGGGAGCAGGCGCTGTCAGAGGGTCAGTGCTGAGGGAGTGCCGCACTGTCGGAGGGTCAGTGCTGAGGGAATGGGCACTGTCGGAGGGTCAGTGCTGAAGGAACGCCGCACTGTCGGAGGGTCAGTGCTGAGGGAGCGCCGCACTGTCGGAGGGTCAGTGCTGTGGGAGTGCCGCGCAGTCGGAGGGTCAGCGCTGAGGGAGCAGGCGCTGT
Organism: Hemiscyllium ocellatum; assembly: GCF_020745735.1. Taxonomy (NCBI): domain Eukaryota; kingdom Metazoa; phylum Chordata; class Chondrichthyes; order Orectolobiformes; family Hemiscylliidae; genus Hemiscyllium; species Hemiscyllium ocellatum. The sequence goes on from NC_083450.1 coordinate 2,549,490, forward strand.
CGGAGGGTCAGTGCTGAGGGAATGGGCACTGTCGGAGGGTCAGTGCTGAGGGAATGGGCACTGTCGGAGGGTCAGTGCTGAAGGAACGCCGCACTGTCGGAGGGTCAGTGCTGAGGGAGCGCCGCACTGTCGGAGGGTCAGTGCTGTGGGAGTGCCGCGCAGTCGGAGGGTCAGCGCTGAGGGAGCAGGCGCTGTCAGAGGGTCAGTGCTGAGGGAGTGCCGCACTGTCGGAGGGTCAGTGCTGAGGGAGTGCCGCACTGTCGGAGGGTCAGTGCTGAGGGAGTGCCGCACTGTCGGAGGGTCAGTGCTGAGGGAGCAGGCACTGTCGGAGGGTCAGTGCTGTGGGAGCAGGCACTGTCGGAGGGTCAGTGCTGAGGGAGTGCCACACTGTTGGAGGGTCAGTGCTGAGGGAGGGGGCACTGTCGGAGGGTCAGTGCTGAGGGAGTGGGCACTGTCGGAGGGTCGGTGCTGAGGGAGTGCCGCACTGTCGGAGGGTCGGTGCTGAGGGAGTGCCGCACTCTCGGATAGTCAGTGCTGAGGGAGCGCCGGACTGTCGGAGGGTCAGTGCTGAGGGAATGGGCACTGTCGGAGGGTCAGTGCTGAAGGAACGCCGCACTGTCGGAGGGTCAGTGCTGTGGGAGTGCCGCGCAGTCGGAGGGTCAGCGCTGAGGGAGCAGGCGCTGTCAGAGGGTCAGTGCTGAGGGAGTGCCGCACTGTCGGAGGGTCAGTGCTGAGGGAGCAGGCACTGTCGGAGGGTCAGTGCTGAGGGAGCAGGCACTGTCGGAGGGTCAGTGCTGAGGGAGCAGGCACTGTCGGAGGGTCAGTGCTGAGGGAGCAGGCGCTGTCGGAGGGTCAGTGCTGAGGGAGGGGGCACTGTCGGAGGGTCAGTGCTGAGGGAGCAGGCGCTGTCGGAGGGTCAGTGCTGAGGGAGTGCCACACTGTCGGAGGGTCAGTGCTGAGGGAGGGGGCACTGTCAGAGGGTCAGTGCTGAGGGAGTGGGCACTGTCGGAGGGTCGGTGCTGAGGGAGTGCCGCACTGTCGGAGGGTCAGTGCTGAGGGAGTGCCGCACTGTCGGAGGGTCAGTGCTGAGGGAGCGCCGCACTGTCGGAGGGTCAGTGCTGAGGGAGTGCCGCACTGTCGGAGGGTCAGTGCTGAGGGAGTGGGCACTGTCGGAGGGTCAGTGCTGAGGGAGTGCCGCACTGTCGGAGGGTCAGTGCTGAGGGAGTGCCGCACTGTCGGAGGGTCGGTGCTGAGGGAGTGCCGCACTCTCGGATGGTCAGTGCTGAGGGAGCGCCGGACTGTCGGAGGGTCAGTGCTGAGGGAGCGCCGCACTGTCGGAGGGTCGGCGCTGACGGAGCGCCGCACTGTCGGAGGGTCAGTGCTGAGGGAGTGCCGCACTGTCGGAGGGTCAGTGCTGAGGGAGTGGGCACTGTCAGAGGGTCAGTGCTGTGGGAGTGCTGCGTGGTCGGAGGGTCAGTGCTGAGGGAGCGGGCCCTGACGGAGGGTCAGTGCTGAGGGAGCGCCGCACTGTCGGAGGGTCAGTGCTGAGGGAGTGCCGCACTGTCGGAGGGTCAGTGCTGAGGGAGTGGGCGTTGTCTGAGGGAGTGCCACACTGTCGGAGGGTCAGTGCTGAGGGAGTGCTGCACTGTCGGAGGGTCAGTGCTGAGGGAGTAGGCGTTGTCTGAGGGAGTGCCGCACTGTCGGAGGGTCAGTGCCGAGGGAGTGCCGCACTGTCGGAGGGTCAGTGCCGAGGGAGTGGGCACTGTCGGAGGGTCAGTGCCGAGGGAGTGGGCACTGTCGGAGGGTCGGCGCTGAGGGAGTGGGCACTGTCGGAGGGTCAGCGCTGAGGGAGTGCCGCACTGTCGGAGGGTCAGCGCTGAGGGAGTGCCGCACTGTCGGAGGGTCAGCGCTGAGGGAGTGCCGCACTGTCGGAGGGTCAGTGCTGAGGGAGATGATATTTTCAGGATGTAAGATGAAGGGAAGCCCTCTCTGTCAGGGCAACACACCCAGCGACAGTCCGTTTTGAGCGTGAACGGGGAAATAAATTGCAGATAAGTGGAGGGTAGAGCTGAAGGATATTTGGCCAGGAGCATCGGTGGTGGAGGAGGGAGGGTGCGGGGAGAACTAAAATTGAAATGCAATGAGCGTCTGTCGATTCTGGAAGGTTCTGATAGCTGCCCCGAGGATTGGTTAGCTGGTGTCAAGCTGCAGGCAGTTGGATAAAGAAGAGAAATTCGAGAAACAATAGTGAGGATTGTACAGGAGGCTGACGTCAGGTTCCCAGTGTTGTGTGGGAACCAGGGGCCTACACGCGTTTAAATGGAGAGGGTTACCGGGGCAACCCAACCATGGGAAATGCGTTGGGCGCAGAGTACATTGTGTTTGTTTGACAGAGGTGACTCCCCGATCCTCCCCTCGCGGTAATTAGGAGGAGCCGGCCCCATCCCGTGCCCTGTTGTTCTCCTGTAGGCCCGGGCCTTGAGTAGGCCGGAAAAGACACAGGGTCTTGCACACTCCCCTCACTCTGCCCAGTCTGTCTGAGCCTTTCCCCCATTCGCCACTGAATCCAGGTATCAGCGTGTGGCTAAACAGTAGGCCATTTGGCCCCATTGGGCCTGGCGTGCCCGACTACTATCTCAGTGCCTTGCTCTCACACGTTCCCGATATGCCCCATACACCTCTAGCCTGCAGAGAACATGTTTCTCTCTCTTTGCCTTGAATATATACATGACGTGGCCTCCACAGCCTTCTGCAGTATAAAATCCTACAGGTTCACCATTCTGTGAGTGAAGAAATATTTCCTCATCTGGGTCCTAAACAATCTAACCTGTTTCCTAAGGTTATCGCCCCCTCATTCTGTACTCCCCAACTGGGGAAACATTCTCTCTGCATTGAGTCTGTCCAGCCCTGTGAGAATTTTCGATATTTCAATCAGATCACTTCTCATCCTCCTAAATCCTACTGAATAAAGATGCGGTTGAACCAATCTCTTCTTCTAGACAGTCCTGCGTATCAGCTTAGTGATACCTCTGCTGCACTTCCTCGATATCAGAAACATCCTCTCTTAACAAAGCAAACCAAAACTCTGCACAATACTAGAGAGAGCCAAGAGCCTGTCCAACTGCAGTAAGGCATCTTTATCCCTGATCTCAAATCCTCTTGCAATCAGGGCCAACATACCATTTGCCTTTGTAACTGCCTGCTGCGTCAGCCTGGTGTACACTGACACCCATCACCCTCTGTACACCCACTATATATCAAAAACAGAAGTTGCTGGAAAAGCACAGCAGGTCTGTGAAGGGAAATCAGGGCTAACGTCTCAGGTCCTTCCTCATAGATCTCCATTACAGTAACACTCTGCTCCATCTCATCCGCCCGGTACACCTGCCTCACCAATTCCACTCTCAGGAAACTTGGAAATATTCCATTTGATTTCCGTGGCTCAGTCATTGGAATCTCCAGTGAATAACTTGGGGGGAAGAGTCCAGCAGCAGAAGAGAATGCTGGGTCCTCTCCGTAGACAATGGGCTAGCAGAGCCAAGGGGGCCGAACTGCCTGCTGTGTGATTGCGGAGGGAGGGTGTGAACGTTACGCTGACCGTGCTGGGTGTCGCCAATCCCTCTCTGACGTATTGATCTTTTTCTCTGATCCCTCCAGCAGTGCGTCAGCAGAGGGGAGCTGCTGCTTTCAGTAAATTACCAACCCGTCGCTCACAGACTGACTGTGGTGGTGCTGAAGGCCCAGCACTTACCCAAAATGGACATCATCGGTCTCTCAGGTAGCAGTTATTAAATCCACCATCCTCGTTCACGTACCTCAGGGCCTGGACAGGATTGGCAAGGGTCAGAGGTTACCTACCTGTGGGGTGGTTGTCGGTGCTGACTGATGGGAGCCAGGCTGGAGTCACGTGTAGCGTGCAAGGATGCAGGCTCCTGGTTCCCACTAGTGCCCAGGGATGCGCAGGTTAGGGTGGATTGGCCATGGGAAATTGTCCCATAGTGTCCAGGGATGTGCAGGTTAGGGTGGATTGGCCATGGGAAATTGTCCCACAGTCCCAGGGATGTGCAGGTTAGGGTGGATTGGCCGTGGGGAATCGTCCCATAGTGCCCAGGGATGTGCAGGTTAGGGTGGATCGGCCGTGGGAAATTGTCCCATAGTGCCCAGGGATGTGCAGGTTAGGGTGGGTCGGCCATGGGAAATTGTCCCATAGTGTCCAGGGATGTGCAGGTTAGGGTGGGTCGGCCATGGGAAATTGTCCCATAGTGCCCAGGGATGTGCAGGTTAGGGTGGGTCGGCCATGGGAAATTGTCCCATAGTGCCCAGGGATGTGCAGGTTAGGGTGGGTTGGCCATGGGAAATTGTCCCATAGTGCCCAGGGATGTGCAGGTTAGGGTGGGTTGGCCATGGGGAATTGTCCCATAGTGCCCAGGGATGTGCAGGTTAGGGTGGGTTGGCCATGGGGAATTGTCCCATAGTGCCCAGGGATGTGCAGGTTAGGGTGGGTTGGCCATGGGGAATTGTCCCATAGTGCCCAGGGATGTGCAGGTTAGGGTGGGTTGGCCATGGGAAACGGTTCGGGAAATGCAAGGTGAGGGAAGGGGTGCTGGGGGTGGGTAGGTTTAAGTGAGATCCTGAGCAGGAGTTGGCCCATTGAAGGCCTGATTTGGGGACGTCTGGGATTTCACTGGGAGTGAGAGGCTGAGGTATCTGACCCCTCTCCCGTGTGTGGGGCTCTGCAGCCTCCTCCTGGTTATCTCTCAGCTGGAGAGATGGAGAAGGGGAGATGCTGTTGGGGAAGGATTAGGAGTGGGGGTGATGTTCAGGGGTCTTTGGGGTTTGCCCCCCCACGCAGCAAGATGGTTGTGTAACCCCTGTTCCTGTGTTGTTCCTCCCCCCTCCACCACAGACCCTTATGTCAAAGTGAACCTGTTCTACGGGAGGAGGAGAGTGGCGAAGAGGAAGACCCACATGAAGAAGTGCACACAGAATCCGGTCTTCAACGAGTTGTTCAGCTTTGAGATCCGAGCAGAGAGCCTGAGGGAGGTCAGCCTGGAGTTACTGCTCATCAACTTCGACAGAACCACCAAGAACGAGGTGGTGGGCTCCATCCTGCTGGGTCAGCTCAGCCCCAGTGCCAGCGGGGTGGAACACTGGCGGGAAGTCTCGGAAAACCCCAGGAGGCAGATCACCAAGTGGCACAGTCTGGGTGAATACTAGGCTGGCACCGGAGGCAGAGAGAGAGAGAGAGAGGGGGGAGGGGGATAGAGGGTTAGGTGGGGAGGTTAAAGGACAACACTCAGCACAGGCTGAGGGAATGAAATTTTAACAGGAAGGTGTTGGAAAACTGCCCAGGGAAAGAGTTGATTGCGAAGGTGATGGGGTGAGTCACTCTCACACCGTCTGTGTGACTGTGTGTGTGTGTGACTGTGTGTGTGTGTCTGTGTGTCTTTATGTTTGAGAGTCTGTTTGTGTGTGTGTGTGTGTGTCTCTGCCTGTCTGTGTGTGTGTGTGCGCGCGCGCGTGTGTGTGTGTCTCTGCCTGTCTGTGTGTGTGTCTGTGTGTGTCTCTGCCTGTCAGTGTGTGTGTGTGTGTGTGTGTGTGTAAATGAGTCTGTATCTGTGTGTGAGAGAAACTGTAAGAATGTGCGTGTATATATGTGAGAGACAGCCTGTAAGTGTGTGTGTGCACGTGTGAACATGCATGCACGTCTCTGTCTGTCTGTGTGTGAGGCTAAGAGTGTGAGAGTGTCTAAGCCTGTGTGTCTGTCTGTGGTGTTGTTTTTGGTGGGAGAGCAAAGCACTAAGCTCTTTATACGCCTGGTTATACAGTTGTACCTTACAGAGACATTTTGCGCACACACGCACGCGCGCGCACACACTTCTCCCTCCCCCAGTGCCCTGCTCCTGCTCCCTGGGGTTCTGTTTCCTGGTGGGAAGCTGTCCTTGAGACCTCCAAGGCCCAGCCCACCCCCACCCCATCACTCCCCCAAAGCTGTGTCCCTGTGGCTGTTGGGGGAGATAGACTACACCCCACTAAGGCCCCTGTCTCGATCCCATTTTCCTATCAAGCTTGCTGGTCCTCGCCCCACCCAAACAGCCCGCTCCCAGGGACCTGCCCCCTCGTCAGCTAAAGGCATGGACACACACCCCTCACCCCAGGAAGGGTTAGCTACTCTTCAGGAATGGCCTGCAGTCTCATTCTGTGGGATACTGCTGTGCGCAATCCCATAGGACAGTCGCCAGGGGGGGTGGGAACTGTACAGAAACAGTCACTTGCTCAGGACGGGCAAGAGAGTGCACGATTGGTCGAAGATTTCCTGTTTGTACCAATCAGGACACTTTGCAAGAGTGCCCAGTCAGGGAGCGAACCAGCTCTGATGCTGCATGGGAGGAGGACCCTGATTGGTTGGCAGGCTCTCATTAACAGAGGCATTGCCACAGAGACTGTACTGGTTGGTGATGATCGACAGCTAACAGCCGAAGCTCTGTTTAATTTTCCAAACGGCCAGCTAGCCTCTGATTGGTCGCCTTGAGGAATAAACCAGCGAATGGCTGCTGCCGATCTCGTAGGATGGGTGAAGGCACATTGCCATGGGTTTTGTCCCTCGCCTTTGGGGGGAGGGGTAAAGAAAAATCAGGCACTCTTGCACACTGTCCTGATGGACGCAGGATGGAACGGACACTTCCCTCACTCCCCCAGGGCTGGGTCGGGAATGTGGAAGGTGGGACGGCAGTCATGTGATGTCCAACCCCATCCTCCTCTGCTTCCTGATGGGGTTAGGGCTGGATGATGGGGACAAGTGATGGGGAACAGTGCAGAGGGAGCTTTACTCTGTATCTAACCACCCTGTCCCTGGGAGTGGGGTGGACAGGTTAGACGGTGCTTTACCCTATATCTAGCCCCTTACTGTCTCTGTCCCTTCCTGGGGAGTGTTTGATGGGGGATAGTGTAGAGGGAGCTTGTTTTGTGATTTTAAAATAGTAAAGGGAGCTTTACTTCCGTTAAGGAAATGAGAAAAACAGAAAATGTGACAGAGTATTGGGAGAGCTGTGTATTTGCTGAGGGGGTTAGTGGGATAAAACTGAGAGTCAAGTTTTGGAAAGGTTATGTCCAGTCCCGTGGTCAGTGTCAGTGTTGTGATCGTCCTCAGCTTGGCCTGTTGTCATTCTGCTTAACCCCAACCCCCCTCCTCTCCCTCCTCTCCCTCCCTCCCTGCTGAACAGGCTACAGTCACACAGGAACACTCCCCTCCCATATAGAGTGACCATTTAAGGCTGCTCCCTGTGTCTACGTCCCAGCGCTCTGGGCACCTGGGCATGACCAGTGCTGGCAAAACGTGGCATCAACCCCATTTCCCCTCAGCATACAGCTGCGCAGCACAGAAACAGATCCTTCGGCCCAACCCGTCCATGCTAACCCAGATATTCCAACCCAATCTAGGCCCATATCCCTCCAAACCCTTCCTATTCATATACCCATCCAAATGCCTCTTGAGTGTTGTAATTGTACCAGCCCCCACCACTTCCTCTGGCAGCTCATTCCATACACGTACCACCCTCTGCATGAAATAGTTGCCCCTTAGGTCTCTTTTATATCGTTCCCCTCTCACCCTAAACCTATGCTCTCTAGTTCTGGACTCCCCGACCCCAGGGAAAAGACTTTGCCTATTTACCCTATCTGTGACCCTCATGATTTTGTAAACCTCTATAAGGTCACCCCTCAGCCTCCGACGCTCCAGGGAAAACAGCCCCAGCCTGTTCAGCCTCTCCCTGTAGCTCAGATCCTCCAACCCTGGCAACATCCTTGTAAATCTTTTCTGAACCCTTTCAAGTTTCACAACATCTTTCCGATAGGAAGGAGACCAGAATTGCACGCAATATTCCAACAGTGGCCTAACCAATGTCCTGTACAGCTGCAACATGACCTCCCAACTCCTGTACTCAATACTCTGACCAATAAAGGAAAGCATCCCAAACACCAGAGCAGTCAGTAAGGTTTTTTATAGCATTAGACAGCACTGCACAACATAGAAATGAAATTGTGGGTGTGCCCCATAGGGTGTGTCACATTTACCCGTTACAGAACACCATGCTCACTCCCTGAACAGTGGGAAACGCTGAGGGAAAGTCTAACCTACACCTCCCTAATCTCAGTCTCAGCCTCACACTCCCAGGGCCACTCAGCAAGAACTGTCCCAACGACAAACCCAGAGCTCCAGGCCTGAAGATGGGAGTTCAAATCCCACCCTGCCAGCTGAAGAAATTTGAATTCAATTTTCTTAATTAAAAAAAAAAGAAAAATCCTGGGATTTAAAGCTGAATTAAACAAGTGTTGGCCATTTCAAACCACTGCGCATCATTGTTTATAAACAAAACTAAACCCCACGGTTCAACAATGTCCTTTTAGGGAAGGGGGAATCCGCCACGTTTACTCCGTCTGGGATCATTCTGCACAATCCCAGGATTGTTCCTGTGCAGGAGGCCATTCGGCCTACTCCCCCTGTCCCAGTTCTAGCCCCTCATGCCAATTGCCTGCCTTTTTCCTGCGTGCCATTTCTGGCAAAATGACCGTCCAACGGCCCTCAGATGAACCTACATCCCAACAATTCCAGACAGTGTATCCCAGACCCTCCCTACCCTCTGGGTGAGGAAGCTTTCCCCTCTCATCACACTCACTTCATTCGCACGTCCCATTAAATCCACGCCCCTCCCCTCCTTATTCCTTTGACGAGTGAGAATGCCTCTCCCATTCTAGTCTGTCCAGCCCCTGCTCACGTCCCTGATAATCTCAATCAGATCTCTCGCTCTCGCTCTCGCGCTCTCTCGCTCTCAGGAGAACAGCCCCAATGTCTCTAATCTATCCTTGTCCCTGGATCCCCATCCTTGGAAACCAGTCCTTCAGTCTATACCCTGCAATGTGTTCCCAGCTTTCTGATAATGGGGCATCCTCAACTAGACACAATACTCCAGCTGTGAAATAACAGGGCCTTGTACACGTTCAGCATCACCTCCCTGCTCTTGTACTCCACGCCCCTATTAACAAAGCCGAGGACGCTGTCTGTTCCTCTCCCCCTGTCACACAGTCTTGGAGATCTACAGCGTGGAAACAGGCCCTTCGGCCCAACCTGTCCATACCATCCACCTTTTACCATGAATCCATTTCCCTGTGTTAGGTGCATATCCCCCCATACCTATCCCACCCACGTCCCTGTCTAAATGGTCCTTAAATGACAATATTGTACTCCCAGCACTCCCTCTGACAACCCGTTACAGAGACTCCCCACCCTCTGTGTGGAAAACATGCCCCTGTGGAACCTCTCACCTTAAACCTCTGCCCCCTCGTTTTAAATGCCCCTAGAAGGGGGGGGGGAAAGCTGCCAGCTATCCATACCTCTTGTGATTTTATAGACCTCTATAAGGTCACCCCTCAGTCCCCGACACTCCAGGGAAAAACACAGTCCCCACCTGTCCAACACCTCCATGTACCTCAAACCCTACAGTCCAGGGAGCAGCCGAGTAAATCCTTCCTGCATCCTTTCCAGTTTAATAATGTCCTTTCTATCGTAACGCTGTCACCTTTACAATGGTCTGTGCCCGCACACATGGGCAGTGCTGCCTGCCCCCGTCCCCCTGTCAGAATCGTATTCCCGAACTGGGTCTCTCAAACCGATCCTAATCACCTCTCGCTGTCTGCCACCTCCCTGGAGACTCACAGCAACGTGGGGGGGGGTGGAATAACTGCCCTCTGAAATGGCTGGAGAAGCAGGGGTTAATTAGGGATGAGTATTCCAGACCATCCTGTGTAGCGATATTCCTAATCCTGTACCAGATTAAAGGAAGGTCCATGTGGGCTCAAAAATTGGGATCAGGGACAGAGCCAGGTCTGTCCTTTGCCTCGCTTGGTGATCCCAGTGTGTACCACACCCTCGGGAGGGCCCACAACTCTTCTCCCTGTGTTTCTTCACCTCCCCTCCACCTCACTCCGGCTTCCCTACTCACGCAGCTCCAAGGTTTCTGGGCAGCACGGAGAGATCCTCCTGCCTCTTGTCCGTCAGTTCCTCTCCCTGCATGAGGTAGTCCCGGTCTCTGTCAGGGTCCACCGGCTGAGGGTGACGGGAGAGGGGAAGAGAGGCAGGATCTGACCGTGGGGGGACATTATTAAGGCCCGATAGCAGGGAACAGCCTGGTTCAGAGGGTCTTTGCTGAGGGAGCAACGCACTGTCGGAGGGTCAGCCCTGAGGGAGTGCTGCACTGTCGGAGGGTCAGTGCTGAGGGAGTGGGCCCTGTCGGAGGGTCAGTGCTGAGGGAGTGGGCCCTGTCGGAGGGTCAGTGCTGAGGGAGCGCCGCACTGCCGGAGGGTCAGCGCTGAGCGAGTGGGCACTGCCGGAGGGTCAGCGCTGAGCGAGTGGGCACTGCCGGAGGGTCAGCGCTGAGCGAGTATCGCACTGTCGGAGGTCAGTGCTGAGAGAGCGCCGCACTGTCGGAGGGTCAGCGCTGAGGGAGTGCCGCACTGTCGGAGGGTCAGCGCTGAGGGAGCGGGCACTGTCGGAGGGTCAGCGCTGAGGGAGTGCCGCACTGTCGGAGGGTCAGCGCTGAGGGAGTGCCGCACTGTCGGAGGGTCAGCGCTGAGGGAGTGCCGCAGTGCCGGAAGCGCCCGGTTCCTCTCCTGCAGGTAATCGAACCCCCCCCCCCCACCCTCGAATCTTCTTCACAAGGACTGAGTCACAGTCACAGAGATGTACAGCACAGAAACAGACCCTTCAGTCCAACCCGTCCGTGCTGGCCCAGATATCCCAACCCAATCTAGTCCCTCCTGCCAGCACCCGGCCCATATCCCTCCAAACCCTTCCTATTCATATACCCATCCAGATGCCTCTTAAATGTTGTAATTGTACCAGCCTCCACCACTTCCTCTGGCAGCTCATTCCATACACGTACCACCCTCTGGGTGAAATAGTTACCGAGGCCAGTCCTTTCCAGATAACCGCGTGGGAGGCTGGTCTGGGCGCCATTTTGTCAACAGTTTCCCATTTTACACTCCTCAGCAAGGGAGGGGGAGGGGGAGGGGGAGGGGAGCCCGGCGTGCTGACTGGGTGGTGATGAAGAACTGACAGTTAACAGCCAAGGATTGTTTAAATTTAAACCAGGGTGGGGAGGTGGGGAAGGGGATAGAGAGTGTGGGACAGACTGACTCTTGGAGATATTGTGCGAGGGAGTAATGGGTGTCGGGTGACTGTAATTCTGCTCCAGTAAATGCCCCTTGCCCTGCAAGAGGGCACTTAGCACGAGGGGGCCAGACTGCGGGAGATGACTGAGGGATCGCTATCTCAGCTGCTTGGGGTGTGTGGGGCAGGGGGAGAGATTCCAACATCTCCCCACCCTCCCATCTCTCTCTCTCTCTCTCTCTGTCAGTCCACTCCTGTCTCTCACTGGATGATCAAAGAGACAGTGACGCACAGGCCGTGTTCGCAAAACATAACTCCACAATGCTGTATTACCGCCAAACACTAACTCTCTCCTGTGGGATCGCGTTCAACATTGTCAATATTCGAGTAAATAAAGGTTGATAATACTAATCTCACAAACCGGGCTGTGATCCTCTGCCTTCCTGAACCAGCACTCGCAATATTCCCAGCCCCATGGGCCTCAGGTCTTTCTCATCGTTGGGTAAAGTTCTGGCTGCTATTACTATCAGGAATGCACACTCCCTTATCAAATAATCAGGGCTGAGGGAGTGGGCACTGTCGGAGGGTCAGTGCTGAGGGAGTGATCACTGTCGGAGGGTCAGCGCTGAGGGAGTGATCACTGTCGGAGGGTCAGTGCTGAGGGAGCGGGCGCTGTCGGAGGGTCAGCGCTGAGGGAGTGGGCACTGTCGGAGGGTCAGCGCTGAGGGAGTGGGCACTGTCGGAGGGTCAGCGCTGAGGGAGTGGGCGCTGTCGGAGGGTCAGCGCTGAGGGAGTGGGCGCTGTCGGAGGGTCAGTGCTGAGGGAGTGGGCGCTGTCGGAGGGTCAGTGCTGAGGGAGTGCCGCACTGTCGGAGGGTCAGCGCTGAGGGAGTGCCGCAGTGCCGGAAGCGCCCGGTTCCTCTCCTGCAGGTAATCGAACCCCCCCACCCCCTCGAATCTTCTTCACAAGGACTGAGTCACAGTCACAGAGATGTACAGCACAGAAACAGACCCTTCAGTCCAACCCGTCCGTGCTGGCCCAGATATCCCAACCCAATCTAGTCCCACCTGCCAGCACCCGGCCCATATCCCTCCAAACCCTTCCTATTCATATACCCATCCAGATGCCTCTTAAATGTTGTAATTGTACCAGCCTCCACCACATCCTCTGGCAGCTCATTCCATACACACACCACCCTCTGGCTGAAATAGTTACCGAGGCCAGTCCTTTCCAGATAACCGCGTGGGAGGCTGGTCTGGGCGCCATTTTGTCAACAGTTTCCCATTTTACACTCCTCAGCAAGGGAGGGGGAGGGGGAGGGGAGCCCGGCGTGCTGACTGGGTGGTGATGAAGAACTGACAGTTAACAGCCAAGGATTGTTTAAGTTTAAACCAGGGTGGGGAGGTGGGGAAGGGGATAGAGAGTGTGGGACAGACTGACTCTTGGAGATAGTGTGCGAGGGAGTAATGGGTGTCGGGTGACTGTAATTCTGCTCCAGTAAATGCCCCTTGCCCTGCAAGAGGGCACTTAGCACGAGGGGGCCAGACTGCGGGAGATGACTGAGGGATCGCTATCTCAGCTGCTTGGGGTGTGTGGGGCAGGGGGAGAGATTCCAACATCTCCCCACCCTCCCATCTCTCTCTCTCTCTCTCTCTGTCAGTCCACTCCTGTCTCTCACTGGATGATCAAAGAGACAGTGACGCACAGGCCGTGTTCGCAAAACATAACTCCACAATGCTGTATTACCGCCAAACACTAACTCTCTCCTGTGGGATCGCGTTCAACATTGTCAATATTCGAGTAAATAAAGGTTGATAATACTAATCTCACAAACCGGGCTGTGATCCTCTGCCTTCCTGAACCAGCACTCGCAATATTCCCAGCCCCATGGGCCTCAGGTCTTTCTCATCGTTGGGTAAAGTTCTGGCTGCTATTACTATCAGGAATGCACACTCCCTTATCAAATAATCAGGGCTGAGGGAGTGGGCACTGTCGGAGGGTCAGTGCTGAGGGAGTGGGCACTGTCGGAGTGTCAGTGCTGATGGAGTGCCACACTGTCAGAGGGTCAGTGCTGATGGAGTGCCACGCTGTCAGAGGGTCAGTGCTGAGGGAGCGGGCACTGGCAGAGGGTCAGTGCTGAGGGTGCGGGCACTGTCGGAGGGTCAGTGCTGAGGGTGCGGGCACTGTCGGAGGGTCAGTGCTGAGGGTGCGGGCACTGTCGGAGGGTCAGTGCTGAGGGTGCGGGCACTGTCGGAGGGTCAGTGCTGAGGGTGCGGGCACTGTCGGAGGGTCAGTGCTGAGGGTGCGGGCACTGTCGGAGGGTCAGTGCTGAGGGTGCGGGCACTGCCGGAGGGTCAGTGCTGAGGGAGTGGGCACTGTCAGAGGGTCAGCGCTGAGGGAGTGGGCACTGTCGGAGGGTCAGTGCTGAGGGAGTGCCGCACTGTCAGAGGGTCAGTGCTGAGGGAGCGCCGCACTGTCGGAGGGTCAGCGCTGAGGGAGTGGGCACTAACTGAACGTGAGACAAACCCCTGACCCTGGTCAGTATTCTATCACTCTGCGGGACCTCGAGGCCTGATTGGTTGGAAATGTTTTCGGTTGTCCCAGTTTCACTACATTTCCAGAGCCAGTGACATGAGGCAAACGTTCTCTCCGTCAGTCTGAGCTGACTCTCCCACCAACAACAACCTGCATTTGTATTGCCAGTTCGTGTCCCCTCAGCCTCTGGGTGGATGTTGGGATGGTGGCTGGCCGCTGGGTGTTGGACACTGCCATGTTTGGAAGGAGGAGGACAGACATCGTGAGGGCAGTGGGTCACACTCCCAACCTCCCACAGATCGATTCCTTCAGCATCTCCACAGGAACTGGACCACAAATATAACGGAGTATACCCCCCCCTCACACACACACCCCCACACACACATACGCACCCCCACGCACACCCACCCCACACACACACCCCCTCCACACACACACGCACACACACACACACACCCTGCATACACCCCCCTCCACACACACACCCCACACACACACACACACACACACACACACACACCCCGCACATGCGTGCACACACACACACATAGCCCCCCCCACACACACTCCCACCCCCACACACACACCCACACACACACATAGCCCCCCCCACACACACACCCACACCCACATAGCCCCCCCACACACACTCCCACCCCCATACACACACCCACACACACACACATAGCCCCCCCACACACACTCCCACCCCCACACACACACCCACACACACACTCCCCCCACCACACACACACACATACCCCACACACCACACACACACACACACACACACACATACACACACACCCTACACACACACCCCTTACACACACACACCCACACACACACACACCACACCCACTCCCCACACACACATACATACACATACAGGTACACACCCACCCCCCCCCACATACATACATATACAGGTATACACACACACACACACACACACACAAACACCCCACACACATACAGACACACACACACACACCCCACACCTACACATACAGACACACAAACACACACATATCCCCCCCACACACACACCCCATACACCCCTCCACACACACACATACCCCGCACACGCACACACACACACACACACACACACACACATACGCACCCCCACACACACCCACCCCACACACACACACCGCATACACCCCCTCCACACACACACACCCCGCACATGCACGCGCACACACACACATAGCCCCCACCCACACACACTCCCACCACCCACACACACACCCACACACTCCCACCCCACACACACTCCCCCCCACACACACCCCCCCCCACACACTCCCTCCCCCACACACACTCCCCCCCCCCCACACACACACCCCACACACACACACCCCCCACACACACCCACACAGGTACACCCCCCCCACATACATACACATACAGGTACACACCCACCCCCCCCCATACATACACATACAGGTACACACACACACAAACACCCCCACACACACACACCCCACACCTACACATACAGACACACAAACACACACATATCCCCCCCACACACACACCCCATACACCCCCTCCACACACACACATCCCACACACACATCCCGCACAAGCGCACACACACACACCTCATACACACACACACACCCCCCACACACACACCACACACACACACCACACACACACCCACACCCACACATACATACACATACAGGTACACACCCACCCCCCCACATACATACACATACAGGTACACACACACACAAAACACCCCACACACACACCCCACACCTCCACATACAGACACACAAACACACACATATCCCACCCCATACACCCCCTCCACACACACACACACATCCCACACACACACCCCGCACACGCGCACACACACACACACACACCCCACACACACACACACACCCCACACACACACACACACAACCCCCCACACACACCCACATACACACACACCCTCACACACACCCACATACA
>NC_083450.1:2565365-2625365 GCF_020745735.1 Hemiscyllium ocellatum
GGGAGCGAGCGCGAGGGAGGGAGGCAGGGAGCGAGCGCGAGGGAGGGAGGCAGGGGAGCGAGCGCGAGGGAGGGAGGCAGGGAGCGAGCGCGAGGGAGGGAGGCAGGGAGCGAGCGCGAGGGAGGGAGGCAGGGAGCGAGCGCGAGGGAGGGAGGCAGGGAGCGAGCGCGAGGGAGGGAGGCAGGGAGCGAGCGCGAGGGAGGGAGGCAGGGAGCGAGCGCGCGGCAGGGAGGCAGGGAGCGAGCGCGAGGGAGGGAGGCAGGGAGCGAGCGCGAGGGAGGGAGGCAGGGAGCGAGCGCGAGGGAGGGAGGCAGGGAGCGAGCGCGAGGGAGGGAGCACATGTCCCAGAAAGTCCTACAGATCCAACCCTGCTGTTTGAAGCCAAAGGGAAAGTGTGTGTTAAAGAGCGTTGTCACTTACCTTTATTATTCATCTCCTCCTCATCATCACTAAAGGCAGCATCTGTACTGTCATAGCAGTTCTCCTCCCGCTCTTTGTCAGTGACATGGTTATCCATATCAATGGCAACGGATTCCTCAATTTTCACTGGGACAGAAGGAGGGGAATATCATTAAAACAAAACACTTGTAACTGGAACGAGTCACCAGTGGTGAGAGAGCCAGGCGCACGCTGTAACTCTCCATCAGCCCCACCACTCCCCTCAATCCTGGTGTTGGAGGAACTGACTCACAAGGAGGGGTTGGGTAGGTGGGGGCAGTTTCAGAGGAGGAGGGGAGACCTCCGTACTAAAACATACAACATTCTTCTCAGATTTGTCAGGGGAGATGTGGAGAGGCTGTCCCCTCTCGTCCTTGACCCCAGGGGCATCACCTCAGAATAAAGGAGTGGCCATTGAGGACAGACTCTGAAGGGATGGCTCAGTGGAATGCTTCCCCCACCCCCCTCCTGCCACCCAGAGGGTTGTCAAGGCTGGGTTATTAAATACATTTAAGGTGGGAACAAAGACTGTTTAATCAAAAAAGGAAATCAAGGATTATGAGGATAAGGCAGCAACATGGAGTTGAGGTTTATTAAACCTGCCCCAGTTTCACTCAAACTGCACCCAACAGGCTGAATGGCCACTTCTGCTCCTATCTCACGGTCTGAGCTCAGGACAGGTCAATGCACCCACAGTGGGGAGAGGTCTTTGGGACGGTCGAACCGGGCTAACTGACCCATTCAGGCCATATCCTGGATAACTACAGTCAAAGAGAGGGACTGCTTACATTGGACATGATACACGTGCACCTCCCAGGGAGCGCTGGGAGCAGAGGCTGCTGGGTCAGGGAGTGGATGACACGGTCAGTGGTGATACCAGCAGAGTATAGCAGGCCCTGGAATCACTCAGGGATGGTGAGGAAACCAAGGGAACTGCCCAGGACATTAATCTCCCATCAGGACCATACGGCCTGAGGGAGCGTCAGCATGCTCTCGTTTTATCCCAGGGTCAGGAGGAGGAGATGGATTCTGAAGCCTTGAGGGGTGCGTGCTGCAGACAGACTGGGGTGGGGTGTGTGTGTAGGATGTTAGACAGCAGCAGTGAGCCATTCACCCTTTGATCTGACTCCAGCATTTACTAAGACCGTGGCTGGTCTGATTGCAACCCCAAATCCACATTCCCTGGCAAAACCTCCCTCCTGATTTCTCTGGATTTTGCCTTAGCAGCAGGGTCCCTGGGGACAGAGAAACCTGGAGCTTCAGAGGCTGCTGCATTGACTGACAGGTCGGGCTGTTACGGGATTAACACCTCCACACAATCTCAGCCGTTCAGGACTGCTGCCCACCAGGCTCCTATCCCAGCTCAGCTCACCCCCTCTAGGTTTTTATCTTGTACATTCCGTGTCAGCGAGATTTCTCCAGCGCCTTAATCTCCGAGCGATGGCAGGCTGGGTTGAAAGCACAGCAGAGTCTCGGCCCTCACCCAGGGACCGCAGGATGGGGCAGACAGGAGCCATGAACCCACAGCCCTGCCTGGTCCCTCCGTACCTGTTTCTCATTCACAGCTTCCTGGGTCAATAGCAATCCTGTAACCAACATCAGCAGTGCAGGGAGCTTTCTGTGGGCGAATGGGGATCCCTGACCTTACTGGAAGGACGGCTGCCATGTTCCTGAGAGATTGTGATAGATTCAGTGGAAATACAAGTCTTCTGCTTGAAGCCAGGTGTCGTGAGGCAGAGGGAGGGAGGGAGGGAGGCTAACTGAGCCTTTCCCCAACACCCACAGGAGGGGCTGGGAAAGCCATGATGAGAGTGACAGACCTTCTCACTGGTGTCAGAGAGTTGAACAACCCAAAGGATTGAGAGAGCAGCGAGTAACCTGAACCTAATCCACATCCAGCTCTTAAAGGTCCTTCACACTTTACCCCCGATGCCCCTGTATCCATCCACGAGGAATGCCTGTGAAGCCCAGCGTGCATTCTCCTGGGTTTCGAGGGAGAGCTCAGCAATGGGTTCGATAGGGATGGAACCAGAGGGGAGGAGTAGATATAAGCCTTTCAATTCAAAATGTCAAAAGAGGTGGAGAAAGAAAGAGACAGACGTGGCTTGGCGGTCTGTCTCTGGGTGTGAAGGCCTTTCACCGTTACAATACAGCAGCGTGCTGTCATTATAAAACACTGACATTCACAATGCAACTGCTCTCTGAGCTGGTGGGCAGCAAAAGCATTCCCAGTGCTCGCTAACAGTCTCCCTCCGCTCACTAGGAAGCAAGGTACGCATTCGGATAGCACCCTTGCGGAGATCACAAAGTGCTGCGTCACTGTTGTCTTCTCCATTCCTCTGTCAACAATCTGAATTCACCCCTACCTACCTCACCTCCTAGTCATGGGCTCAAATCCCACCCCAGGACGGATGGTTGATTTCTTATTGTCACACGTACGTAGGTACAGGGAAAAGTTTGGTGCCGTCCAGGCAGAACATACCACACAACAATCACAGGGTGTCCAAACAGAGCCAGGAATATACTGTTACTAACAGAGAGAAGGGACACAGACACAGACAGACCAACATTAGATGTGAAGTTTGAAAGGTCCATTCCTAAGTCTAATAACAGCGGGGGAAGCAGCTATTCTTGAATCTGTTGGTGCATGCTTCTTCTGCTGGATGGAAGAGGCTGGGCGGGACCGTAACCCCGGGCTGGGAGGGACTCTGGCAGTGACTGCCTTCCCAAAGCAGTGGCAAGTGTAGATGGAGTCAATGGATGGCAGGTTGGCTCATGTGATGGACTGGGCTGTGTTCACAACTCTCACCAGTGGATGAGAAAGGGAGGACTGCAGATGCTGGGGATCAGAGCTGAAAATGTGTTGCTGGGAAAGCGCAGCAGGTCAGGAAATTCCTGAAGAAGGGCTCATGCCCGAAACGTCGATTCTCCTGCTCCTTGGATGCTGCCTGACCTGCTGCGCTTTTCCAGCAACACATTTTCAGCTCTCTCTAGTGGATGTTAATATAGACTCATTGAGTCATAGAGATGTACAGCACGGAAACAGACCCTTTGGCCCAACCCGTCCATGCTGACCAGATATCCCAACCCAATCTAGTCCCACCTGCCAGCACCCAGCCCATATCCCTCCAAACCCTTCCTATTCATATACCCATCCAAATGCCTCTTAAATGTTGCAATTGTACCAGCCTCCACCACTTCCTCTGGCAGCTCATTCCATACACGTACCACCCTCCGATCCCTTTCCCCTCTCACCCTAAACCTATGCTCTCTAGTTATGGACTCCCCGACCCCAAGGAAAAGACTTTGTCTATTTATTCTATTCCATGGCCCTCATAATTTTGTAAACCTCCATAAGGTCACCCCTCAGCCTCCGACGCTGCAGGGAAAACAGCCCCAGCCTGTTCAGCCTCTCCCTGTAGCTCAGATCCTCCAACCCTGGCAACATCCTTGTAAATCTTTTCTGAACCCTTTCAAGTTTCACAACATCTTTCCGATAGGAAGGAGACCAGAATTGCACGCAATATTCCAACAGTGGCCTAACCAATGTCCTGTACAGCCGCAACACGACCTCCCAACTCCTGTACTCAATACTTTGACCAATAAAGGAAAGCATACCAAACACCTCCTTCACTATCCTATCTACCTGTGATTCCACTTGCAAGGAGCTATGAACCTGCACTCCAAGGTCTCTTTGTTCAGCAACACTCCCCAGGACCTTATCATTAAGTGTATAAGTCCTGCTAAGATTTGCTTTCCCAAAGTGTAGTGCAGAGGGGGTGCACACACAGACGGAGGACTGGTGTGGTGGGGGATGACAGGTGCCCCATCTATTCTGTCCAAACGCCACAAAAGGTGCCTCAGCAGCTGCTGTGAAGAGAGGTTGGTGACTGCTCCCAGATACTACGGGCCTCACATTTCATCCTCCAGCAGCCAAGCTCACTGGGATGGTGTGGTTCACACTGACACCGTTCAGCACTAACCAAATACCATCACAGCAGGAGCACGCTACAGGGTGAGCCCAGGAAAGGCCTGCAATAACACACTTACCTTCCACCGGTGGGGAGGGCGAGCTACAGAATTCCGGAAACTTCTCCCGGATCATGGCACGCAGCTCCTTGTCCAGTTTTGGGTTGTCGAACAGAGGCGCCAGGGGCCTGAGAGTAGAGGCAGACGTGCACGCACACAGAAGGGGAGACAGACAGAGACAGAGTCAGCACAAGGTTTTACAAAAGCAACGTGACCGCTCGCAAAAGCGCCAAGCGCTGGATAGAGATGGCAAAGGTACCCTATCCTGCCAGCTCCCCTCCCAGTCGCTCGCTATCCTGGTTTGGCGACAGCCCGGCCATTCCAAGTGCCTCGCTGAGGATGCCACTGCCCCCTCTACACTCCCCCCGTTCACAGCAAGGGAAGCTTGGAAATCTTGCTGAACGATGATCAACCAAGCAGTGCATTCTCCAGCACAGCTCGGTAGAGGTTTCTCTACATCGTCACTCTGTCGGATCAGTCATGATGCTGCTCAGTACAGGTATAGGAGGGCAGGGGCATGTGCAACCACCACCGCCTGGCCCCATTTCAAGCAAGTGTTTTGTATAGCTCTTCGGACTAAAGGGATCAAAGGGAGAGTGCAGGATGGAGTTGGATGAACAGCTGTGACTGAGCGGCAGGGCAGGCACAAGGGGCCGAATGGCCTACTCCTGTTATTTCCTATGGTCTCACAGCCCACTCTGCTACTCACTGAGATCCTGGCTGGTCATCTCCATGAGCTGGCCTTTTCCCTTTAACCCGAGACCCCAACAATCTCAGCCTGAAGTATACACCAGCACTTCACCTGCACTCATCTAGACAGCCAGGCTGGAGGGGTCAACTCGGAGTGGTATTTAATCACCAAACAGGCCATTTAGCCCGTCTGCTCTGTGCTGGTGTTTCTGGCCTACATGACATCCCTGCCAACCCATCACCACCACAGAGACACCCCAGTTACCACCCAGTCAGATTGCTTTCTCCTTCGTCTGGGTATTCGGTTCTCACGTTCAATACATCCCAGGCACTCAGCCTCAAACACTCCCTGTGGGAGCAAGATCCCCGCCCCCCCCCCCTTCTCCCCCCACGGGAATGAACCCCCCCCATTCTCCCAGCCTCAAACACTGCTCACAGGAGAAAGTCCCCCCCCACTCCACCTCCTAATTCCCTGCAGGAATGAATCCCGCATTCTCCCCCTACTACTCCCCATGGGTGCAAGTCCCCTATTCTCCCCACACCACTCCATGTGGGAGTAAATCCCCCCCATGGGACTGACTCCCCTATTCTCCCCCACACCACTCCATGTGGGAGTAAATTCCCCCCATGGGACTGACTCCCCTATTCTCCCCCACACCACTCCACGTGGGAGTAAATCCCCCCCATGGGACTGACTCCCCTATTCTCCCCCACACCACTCCACGTGGGAGTAAATCCCCCCCATTCCCCCATGGGACTGACTCCCCTATTCTCCCCCACACCACTCCACGTGGGAGTAAATCCCCCCCATTCCCCCATGGGACTGACTCCCCTATTCTCCCCCACACCACTCCACGTGGGAGTAAATCCCCCCCATTCCCCCATGGGACTGACTCCCCTATTCTCCCCCACACCACTCCACGTGGGAGTAAATCCCCCCCATTCCCCCATGGGACTGACTCCCCTATTCTCCCCCACACCACTCCACGTGGGAGTAAATCCCCCCCATTCCCCCATGGGACTGACTCCCCTATTCTCCCCCACACCACTCCACGTGGGAGTAAATCCCCCCCATTCCCCCATGGGACTGACTCCACTATTTCCCCCCCCCAACCCTCTCACGGGAAAATGAGCGTCCCCTCAATTCTGGGAGACAGTGAGGTCTGCCGATGCTGGAGGTCAGAGTTGAGGGCGTGGTGCTGGAAAGGCACAGCGGGTCAGGCAGCATCCGAGGAGCAGGAGAGTTGATGTTATGGACGGAGCCTGATGAAGGGCTTAGGCCTGAAACGTCGATTGTCCTGCTCCTCAGATGCTGCCTGACCTGTTGTGCCTTTCCAGCACCCCACACACAACTCCCCTCAATGCCCCCCCCGCCCCTCACCTCGCTCCCTGTGGGGGTGGGTATTCCTGTTCACAGGATATAATGTTTCTATTTCCCTATCCGCCCATGACGGAGTAAACCAACCCACAGCAGTTCCTGTTTTGGGAGCACCTCAAGTTGAGAATGGTTCCACTGCCTCACCACCGCCCTGACCCAGTATTAACGTAGACATGTGCATGTGCAATCCCAGCCAGCCGAGTGTCCTGACAGGGCTGGGTACTTACGCCAGCACTCGCTTTTCCACAATGTGATTGAGTGAGTTGAACACCCCCTGCCTGACGTGGGACTCCAGCGGGGGATAGAAGTGAGGAATAATCTGTGGAAGACAATACCAGCACAGCGTCAGTCAGTGAGGGACCAACCTCGGTTCCTGTATCGACCAGAAATGGCCACGCACTTCCCCAAACACACCACGGTAGGCAGACAGACCCAAACAAGGACAGGCAAGGGAGAGACAGACAGGGTAACAGGACAGGGAGACAGGAGGGAATGGTGGTGACGGGCAGGGGAAAGAAAAAGAGAAAGAGGGAGAAACTATAGCACAAGAGGAAGCAAGACAAGGAAGCACAATTTTGCCGAAATCCCCCTCCCCCGTTTGTGCCCACCTCCCCTGGTTGATATCCCATCAGTTGCCCCTTGAATGAGGTTAGTGTTTGGAGCAGTGAGCCCACAAACAGCAGGCCCGAGAGCTGGGGTGGGCAGCACTTACCCGACAGATGAAGTCAAGCAGAGTGGCAGTAATGGCTGGATGAGGCTTCATGGAATGATGCATAACCAAGATGGCTGGCTCTGCAAGGGGAAAACACAAGCTCAACGTCAACAGACAGACACACAGACACACACACACACAGACACACACACACAGACACACACACACACAGACACACACACACACACAGACACACACACACACACAGACACACACACACACACAGACACACACACACACACAGACACACACACACACACAGACACACACACACACACAGACACACACACACCAGCTCAGACTAAAGCTTGCTCTCTCTGTGCTGCCAATATTACATAGCAACAGTGCAGTGCAGAGGGAGCTTTACTCTGTATCTAACCCCAGGCTGTCCCTGTCCCTGGGAGTGTTTGATGGGGGGACAGTGAAGAGGGAGCTTTACTCTATCTAACCCCGTGCTGTCCCTGTCCTGGGAGGGTTTGATGGGGAAGGGGGGGGGGGGGGGGGGGGGGGAGGGTGTAAACAGTGTAGCGGGAGTTTTACACTGTATTAAGACCAGTACTTGATCAGGTTCAATGGGAATAGTGTGGGTCCATTGATGTGAGAAATGAAACCTCCCAGTGTCTGCCAGGCTGTGAGAATTAGGCTCAGACATGAGGAGCTTCATGGGCAAATACACACGACAGACGGTGTGGAGACCAGGCAGCAGAGGGAGATACAGCGACACAGAAACACTCTCAGGGGAGGGGGTCTGCCTCCCTGCCTGTGTGTGGGTGCGCGCCCGCCTCCCTGCCTGTGTGTGGGTGCGCGCCCGCCTCCCTGCCTGTGTGTGGGTGCGCGCCCGCCTCCCTGCCTGTGTGTGGGTGCGCGCCCGCCTCCCTGCCTGTGTGTGGGTGCGCGCCCGCCTCCCTGCCTGTGTGTGGGTGCGCGCCCGCCTCCCTGCCTGTGTGTGGGTGCGCGCCCGCCTCCCTGCCTGTGTGTGGGTGCGCGCCCGCCTCCCTGCCTGTGTGTGGGTGCGCGCCCGCCTCCCTGCCTGTGTGTGGGTGCGCGCCCGCCTCCCTGCCTGTGTGTGGGTGCGCGCCCGCCTCCCTGCCTGTGTGTGGGTGCGCGCCCGCCTCCCTGCCTGTGTGTGGGTGCGCGCCCGCCTCCCTGCCTGTGTGTGGGTGCGCGCCCGCCTCCCTGCCTGTGTGTGGGTGCGCGCCCGCCTCCCTGCCTGTGTGTGGGTGCGCGCCCGCCTCCCTGCCTGTGTGTGGGTGCGCGCCCGCCTCCCTGCCTGTGTGTGGGTGCGCGCCCGCCTCCCTGCCTGTGTGTGGGTGCGCGCCCGCCTCCCTGCCTGTGTGTGGGTGCGCGCCCGCCTCCCTGCCTGTGTGTGGGTGCGCGCCCGCCTCCCTGCCTGTGTGTGGGTGCGCGCCCGCCTCCCTGCCTGTGTGTGGGTGCGCGCCCGCCTCCCTGCCTGTGTGTGGGTGCGTGCCCGCCTCCCTGCCTGTGTGTGGGTGCGTGCCCGCCTCCCTGCCTGTGTGTGGGTGCGTGCCCGCCTCCCTGCCTGTGTGTGGGTGCGTGCCCGCCTCCCTGCCTGTGTGTGGGTGCGTGCCCGCCTCCCTGCCTGTGTGTGGGTGCGTGCCCGCCTCCCTGCCTGTGTGTGGGTGCCTGCCTTGCAGGCGGCTGTGTGGATGTGTGCGCCATGTTCTCACCGATGTTCATGATGCTGTCCTTCTCCGGGTTGAAGAATAACCAATCATAAAACAGGGCCAGCTTGGCATTGGAAGCTGCAACATTGGACTGCAGGCAGGAAAGAAAACAGCACAGTCAGTCAGACAATTCTTTACACCGTCCCCCCAATAATACCACCTTGCCCCAGGCTACCAACCTGCCTGGCAGAACCACAGGGGCCCTTCTGAATGCAACTCCTGCCCAAGAACTGGGCAGGCACAAGAGCAACATAGTTGGAGATTCCACTGCCTGGTGAACTGGACAGAGGAGGTTGTGTGGGGAAGGGGAGGTTGGGGTGTTGATGGGGCTGGGGGCAGAGGGGTCACATGGCTATGCAGGGGAAGGCTTATCCACACTTCTCCCAACATAGCTTTCAGACACTTGGCCACGGTGGCTCAGTGGTTAGCACGGCTGCCTCACAGCACCAGGGGCCCAGGTTCAATCCCAGCCTCGGGTGTCTGTGTGGGGTTTGCACATTCTCCCCGTGTCAGCGTGGGTTTCCTCCGTGTGCTCCAGTTTCCTCCCACAGTCCAAAGATAAGGAAATTCTCCCATAGTGCCCAGCAATGTGCAGGTTAGGGTGGATAGCCATGGCCAATCCACCCTAACCTGCACATCCCTGGGCACTATGGGACAATTTCCCATGGCCAACCCACCCTAACCTGCACAACCCTGGGCACTATGGGACAATTTCCCATGTCCAATCCACTCTAACCTGCACATCCCTGGGTACTATGGGACAATTCCCCATGGCCAACCCACCCTAACCTGCACATCCCTGGGCACTATGGGACAATTTCCCATGGCCAACCCACCCTAACCTGCACAACCCTGGGCACTATGGGACAATTTCCCATGGCCAACCCACCCTAACCTGCACATCCCTGGGCACTGTGGGACAATTTCCCATGGCCAATCCACCCTAACCTGCACATCCCTGGGCACTATGGGACAATTACCCATGGCCAATCCACCCTAACCTGCACATCCCTGGGCACTATGGGACCATTCCCCATGGCCAATCCACCCTGATTTGCACATATTTGGACTGTGGGAGGAAACCGGAGCACCCGGAGGAAACCCGCAGTGACAGAGGAGGAACAAGCAAACTCTCACACAGGATGGAACTGAACCCGGGTTCCTGGTGCTGTGAGGTAGCAGTGCCAACCACAGCCACTGTGCCCTTTCAAGTTTGACAATATCTTTCCTACAGTAGGGAGACCGGAATTGCACACAGTATTGTAAAGGTGGCTGAACCAATGTCCTGTCCAGCCGCAACATGGCCTCCCAACGCCTTTACTCAATGCACTGACCAATAAAGGCAAGTGTACCATACACCACCTTCAGTATCCTGTCTACCTGCAACTTCACTTCCAGTCAGGTATGAACGTACAGCCCAAGGTCTGTGTGTTCGGTCAGTGTGTGAGGCGTGCTCAGTCAGCATTCACAGGCAGACACACCGTGATGACAGAGTCGGGACCAGAGGAGGGGAGGGATGCTGCATGGGACTGCACGGCTATTCGGAACATCGGTGCGGGACCAACCTATACGCTGTCCCGGCTTCAGCTGTCACTGCCTCACACAGAGGAAAAAAGCGGGAATGTGGGATGGATATGAACCATCCTTCACCTCCGTGCACTCAGCAAAGGGTATTGGGATCTCCCACCGGCAGCGGTAAGGCAGACCAGACTGTCAGGACGAGCACTAACTGGCCTCCCACATTCCGACATTTTGGATTGAAAAGCGCCGGATCCATGGAAAGTGTACGGGCAGATCCGGGATCGCTGTTCCGGTTACTCACCGTGCACGTGGTCAGTAACCAACCGATGATGGCCCATCGAGGGAGGATGTCTGAGCTCAGAACCTCATTGGATGGATGAACAACGCCACAGATATAACGGATCAGGTCACAGCGTAACGACTGGCTGTCGGGGGTGGACAGATACTGACGCTGAAACCAGTCCTGGTAGCGTTTCTGCTGGCCGAACCGTACCTGCCGTGAAACAGCAAGGCAGTGTGAGACTGCAGCCCGGGGAGAACACAAGCCAGGCTGGGAAAGGAATCAGGGAGAGGCGCGAGAGGGCAGAGAATCACAGGGACAGCTCAGCATGTCAGGGAGCTGAAAGGGGGGCCAAGGAGGACGCTGCATCAAAGGGTGGCAGATATGGAAACACTCCAGCACATGCAGCGATCGGAGCAAAGAACACGGATAGCACAGCAGATAGACAGAAAGGGGATGGATGGTCCGACAAAAGGGCCGCGGGGAGGGAGAGTGGATCTGAGGGGGAGATCTTGCGGGGGGGGGGGGGGGGGGCGTTCCCATGCATCCACTGCCCGTGTCCTTCCTGATCTGGGCTTTGGAAGGCACGGCCTGAGGATCTTTGCTGAGGTGTTTCAGTGCATCTCGTCGATGCTCAGTAACCATTGGTGTCCATCGAGGGAGGGAGGGAGTGGATGTGGGAGCAGTCAGACAGGCTGCGTTAGCCTGGATGGACAATATCCTGCTTCTTACTCGTTGCTGGGTTTGTGCAGGCCCACGGTCCATGAGCAAATTGGAAAATAAGTCAATATGACAGGAGCTGGGAGCTACCCACAAGCAAACGCCAGGAAACAGAGAGGACCCTGGACTTTGCAAACAGTGAAACAAAAATGGTTGGAAACAAACAATGCCGACTCTCTGGTCGTGATCACACAGGTTTCCGGCAGTTTGTAAACAGGGTCTCACAGCTGGAGTACTGCGTCTGATCCTGGAACACACCACTTTCAGCGCAACATCAAAACCTTGGCAAGGATGCAGAGAGGCACCAGGATCAAGCCAGAGCTGAGGGACTTCACTTACTCTGGTCAGACTGGAGGCTGTTAGCCTTCAAGCACACGAAAGGGGACATTGGATCATCATTTCAAATGATTTATTGCCCACCTTTCAGTCCCCTTGACAAGGCCGTGGTTAGCTTCCAGACCTGCATGGGGGTGGAGGAAAACGAACAGCTGGCCACAGTGCAGGAATATTCCCAAGTCAGGGAGGCGAGGGGCTCACACGGGAACGGCATCCCCATGTATCCACTGCCCAGTGTCCTCCTAGTGGAGGGAGGTCTCGGGCTTGGAAGGTGCTGCCTGAGAAGTCTCGGTGTCAGTGCTGTGCATTCTGTGCGACGTACACACCGCTGTGACTGGGGGAAGGGGGGTGAATCTTGGGGGATGTGGTGCCAATCAGGCAGGGCTGCTTCGTCCTGGATGGGATCGAGCTCTGAGGGCAGTCGGAGCTGTGGACAGTGGATGGGCTCAGGGCACTGCAGGGCTTGCCCGTCTCTGCCCTGCACTCTGCCAGTGCATGGATGTGAGTGGCCTGGTTCAGGGCCTGGTCAATGGTAAGGCCCGAGGACTGGTCTTGGCGGCTGAACCACAGGGAACATCAGGTGGGAAACGGTAAGGCCAGGCTGTGGGCACTGGCAGGGACCTGCAGTAACCAGACAGGCACAACGCTGGCACAAGAACCAGCCGGAGGGGATCTTCATTGGGGCAGAGAGTCACCGTGATCTGGAAGATGCTGCGGGCGAGGGGCGAGAGCTTTCAACAGCATTGCCTCTGAGGTGGGGCGAGAGGGAATCAGAGACCACGGGGCTACTGCACTCGGGCTCCTTGGAGAGAGCGTGCAAACAGCCAGCGGAGGCTGGATAGGCCTGGATAGGCCGAACAGTCACGGGGCTCAGAGTGTGGAGACTCCAACTTACCCTGGAGGTCATGAACAGCAGCTTGGTCTCCATGTCGGGGGTCAAACGGCAGGCCAGAAACTTCCGGGACGTTCGAGTCTGTAAAAGCTGCAGGATACCTGCACAACACGGGGAAGGAAAACACGGACATTACACAGGAGCAGGGAGGGAGAGGCCATTCGGCCCCTCGAGCCTGCCAGGCCTTGGCTGACCTGATCTTTAAACAGAGTCGCAGAGATTCACCAGCAGCAGGGTCAACACCCGCAACCCGGCTGGGTAACCCCACCCTGCCCCCGCCCAGGTAGCTCCGCCCCGCCCCCGGGGAACCCCGGGTAACCCCACCCAGGCAACTCCGCCCCGCCCCCGGGGAACCCCACCCTGCCCCCGCCCAGGTAACTCCTCCCCACCCTGCCCCCGGGAGACCCCGCCCTGGTAACTCCGCCCCGCCCCCGGGGAACCCCACCCTGCCCCCGCCCAGGTAACTCCTCCCCACCCTGCCCCCGGGAGACCCCGCCCTGGTAACTCCGCCCCGCCCCCGGGGAACCCCACCCTGCCCCCGCCCAGGTAACTCCTCCCCACCCTGCCCCCGGGAGACCCCGCCCTGGTAACTCCGCCCCGCCCCCGGGGAACCCCACCCTGCCCCCGCCCAGGTAACTCCTCCCCACCCTGCCCCCGGGAGACCCCGCCCTGGTAACTCCGCCCAGTCCCTGGGGAACCCCACCCTGCCCCCGCCCTGGTAACTCTGCCCCGCACCCAGGGAACCACGCCCCACCCTACCACACACCCCACCAGTACTGTACCCCAGTGTTATACAGGGACAGACCTGTCCCCACCAGTACTGTACCCCAGGGTTATACACTGACAGACCTGTCCCCATCAGTACTGTACCCCAGTGTTATACAGGGACAGACCTGTCCCCACCAGTACTGTACCCCAGTGTTATACAGGGACAGACCTGTCCCCACCAGTACTGTACCCCAGTGTTATACAGGGACAGACCTGTCCCCACCAGTACTGTACCCCAGTGTTATACAGGGACAGACCTGTCCCCACCAGTACTGTACCCCAGTGTTATACACTGACAGACCTGTCCCCATCAGTACTGTACCCCAGTGTTATACAGGGACAGACCTGTCCCCACCAGTACTGTACCCAGTGTTATACAGGGACAGACCTGTCCCCACCAGTACTGTACCCCAGTGTTATACAGGGACAGACCCGTCCCCACCAGTACTGTACCCCAGTGTTATACAGGGACAGACCTGTCCCCACCAGTACTGTACCCCAGTGTTATACAGGGACAGACCTGTCCCCACCAGTACTGTACCCCAGTGTTATACAGGGACAGACCTGTCCCCACCAGTACTGTACCCCAGGGTTATACACTGACAGACCTGTCCCCATCAGTACTGTACCCCAGTGTTATACAGGGACAGACCTGTCCCCACCAGTACTGTACCCCAGTGTTATACAGGGACAGACCTGTCCCCACCAGTACTGTACCCCAGTGTTATACAGGGACAGACCTGTCCCCACCAGTACTGTACCCCAGTGTTATACACTGACAGACCTGTCCCCATCAGTACTGTACCCCAGTGTTATACAGGGACAGACCTGTCCCCACCAGTACTGTACCCCAGTGTTATACAGGGACAGACCTGTCCCCACCAGTACTGTACCCCAGTGTTATACAGGGACAGACCCGTCCCCACCAGTACTGTACCCCAGTGTTATACAGGGACAGACCTGTCCCCACCAGTACTGTACCCCAGTGTTATACAGGGACAGACCTGTCCCCACCAGTACTGTACCCCAGTGTTATACAGGGACAGACCTGTCCCCACCAGTACTGTACCCCAGTGTTATACAGTGACAGACCTGTCCCCACCAGTACTGTACCCCAGTGTTATACAGGGACAGACCCGTCCCCACCAGTACTGTACCCCAGTGTTATACAGGGACAGACCTGTCCCCACCAGTACTGTACCCCAGTGTTATACAGTGACAGACCTGTCCCCACCAGTACTGTACCCCAGTGTTATACAGTGACAGACCTGTCCCCACCAGTACTGTACCCCAGTGTTATACAGGGACAGACCCGTCCCCACCAGTACTGTACCCAGTGTTATACAGTGACAGACCTGTCCCCACCAGTACTGTACCCCAGTGTTATACAGGGACAGACCTGTCCCCACCAGTACTGTACCCCAGTGTTATACAGTGACAGACCTGTCCCCACCAGTACTGTACCCCAGTGTTATACAGTGACAGACCTGTCCCCACCAGTACTGTACCCCAGTGTTATACAGGGACAGACCCGTCCCCACCAGTACTGTACCCCAGTGTTATACAGGGACAGACCTGTCCCCACCAGTACTGTACCCAGTGTTATACAGGGACAGACCCGTCCCCACCAGTACTGTACCCCAGTGTTATACAGGGACAGACCTGTCCCCACCAGTACTGTACCCCAGTGTTATACAGGGACAGACCTGTCCCCACCAGTACTGTACCCCAGTGTTATACAGGGACAGACCTGTCCCCACCAGTACTGTACCCCAGTGTTATACAGTGACAGACCTGTCCCCACCAGTACTGTACCCCAGTGTTATACAGGGACAGACCTGTCCCCACCAGTACTGTACCCCAGTGTTATACAGGGACAGACCTGTCCCCACCAGTACTGTACCACAGTGTTATACAGGGACAGACCTGTCCCCACCAGTACTGTACCCCAGTGTTATACAGGGACAGACCTGTCCCCACCAGTACTGTACCCCAGTGTTATACAGTGACAGACCTGTCCCCACCAGTACTGTACCCCAGTGTTATACAGGGACAGACCTGTCCCCACCAGTACTGTACCCCAGTGTTATACAGGGACAGACCTGTCCCCACCAGTACTGTACCCCAGTGTTATACAGGGACAGACCTGTCCCCACCAGTACTGTACCCCAGTGTTATACAGGGACAGACCTGTCCCCACCAGTACTGTACCCCAGTGTTATACAGGGACAGACCTGTCCCCACCAGTACTGTACCCCAGTGTTATACAGTGACAGACCTGTCCCCACCAGTACTGTACCCCAGTGTTATACAGGGACAGACCTGTCCCCACCAGTACTGTACCACAGTGTTATACAGGGACAGACCTGTCCCCACCAGTACTGTACCCCAGTGTTATACAGGGACAGACCTGTCCCCACCAGTACTGTACCCCAGTGTTATACAGTGACAGACCTGTCCCCACCAGTACTGTACCCCAGTGTTATACAGGGACAGACCTGTCCCCACCAGTACTGTACCCCAGTGTTATACAGGGACAGACCTGTCCCCACCAGTACTGTACCCCAGTGTTATACAGGGACAGACCTGTCCCCACCAGTACTGTACCCCAGTGTTATACAGGGACAGACCTGTCCCCACCAGTACTGTACCCCAGTGTTATACAGGGACAGACCTGTCCCCACCAGTACTGTACCCCAGTGTTATACAGGGACAGACCTGTCCCCACCAGTACTGTACCCCAGTGTTATACAGGGACAGACCTGTCCCCACCAGTACTGTACCCCAGTGTTATACAGGGACAGACCTGTCCCCACCAGTACTGTACCCCAGTGTTATACAGTGACAGACCTGTCCCCACCAGTACTGTACCCCAGTGTTATACAGGGACAGACCTGTCCCCACCAGTACTGTACCCCAGTGTTATACAGGGACAGACCTGTCCCCACCAGTACTGTACCCCAGTGTTATACAGTGACAGACCTGTCCCCACCAGTACTGTACCCCAGTGTTATACAGGGACAGACCTGTCCCCACCAGTACTGTACCCCAGTGTTATACAGGGACAGACCTGTCCCCACCAGTACTGTACCCCAGTGTTATACAGGGACAGACCTGTCCCCACCAGTACTGTACCCCAGTGTTATACAGGGACAGACCTGTCCCCACCAGTACTGTACCCCAGTGTTATACAGGGACAGACCTGTCCCCACCAGTACTGTACCCCAGGGTTATACAGGGACAGACCTGTCCCCACCAGTACTGTACCCCAGGGTTATACAGTGACAGACCTGTCCCCACCGGTACTGTACCCCAGTGTTATACAGTGACAGACCCGTCCCCACCAGTACTGTACCCCAGTGTTATACAGGGACAGACCTGTCCCCACCAGTACTGTACCCCAGTGTTATACACTGACAGACCTGTCCCCACCAGTACTGTACCCCAGTGTTATACAGGGACAGACCTGTCCCCACCAGTACTGTACCCCAGTGTTATACACTGACAGACCTGTCCCCACC
Organism: Hemiscyllium ocellatum; assembly: GCF_020745735.1. Taxonomy (NCBI): domain Eukaryota; kingdom Metazoa; phylum Chordata; class Chondrichthyes; order Orectolobiformes; family Hemiscylliidae; genus Hemiscyllium; species Hemiscyllium ocellatum. The sequence goes on from NC_083450.1 coordinate 2,582,336, forward strand.
AGTACTGTACCCCAGTGTTATACACTGACAGACCTGTCCCCACCAGTACTGTACCCCAGTGTTATACACTGACAGACCTGTCCCCACCAGTACTGTACCCCAGGGTTATACAGTGACAGACCTGTCCCCACCAGTACTGTACCCCAGGGTTATACAGTGACAGACCTGTCCCCACCAGTACTGTACCCCAGTGTTATACAGGGACAGACCTGTCCCCACCAGTACTGTACCCCAGTGTTATACAGTGACAGACCTGTCCCCACCAGTACTGTACCCCAGTGTTATACACTGACAGACCTGTCCCCACCAGTACTGTACCCCAGTGTTATACAGTGACAGACCTGTCCCCACCAGTACTGTACCCCAGTGTTATACACTGACAGACCTGTCCCCACCAGTACTGTACCCCAGTGTTATACACTGACAGACCTGTCCCCACCAGTACTGTACCCCAGTGTTATACACTGACAGACCTGTCCCCACCAGTACTGTACCCCAGTGTTATACAGTGACAGACCTGTTCCCACCAGTACTGTACCCCCGTGTTATACAGGGACAGACCTGTCCCCACCAGTACTGTACCCCAGTGTCATACAGGGACAGACCTGTCCCCACCAGTACTGTACCCCAGTGTTATACAGTGACAGACCTGTCCCCACCAGTACTGTACCCCCGTGTTATACAGGGACAGACCTGTCCCCACCAGTACTGTACCCCAGTGTTATACAGGGACAGACCTGTCCCCACCAGTACTGTACCCCAGTGTTATACAGGGACAGACCTGTCCCCACCAGTACTGTACCCCAGTGTTATACAGGGACAGACCTGTCCCCACCAGTACTGTACCCCAGTGTTATACAGTGACAGACCTGTCCCCACCAGTACTGTACCCCAGTGTTATACAGTGACAGACCTGTCCCCACCAGTATTGTCCCCCAGTGCTATGTCAGTGAAAGTAGGTTTTGCAGGGATGGTTCGCGGTCAGTGACTGCACGCTGTTCTGTGGAAAGGAGCAGTAATCTCTCAGAAAAGCCAGACGGGTCGAGGCCCTGGGACCTTGGGTTTGCTTTCGTAAAGGATTCAGGAGGGGACTTTGTATTGGGTGGGCCTGTTACCACGGGATCTCCGACTCAGCCAGCCTCACACAGAGTCGGGAGTGCTGACCAGGGGCCTGGGAAGGGTTGGCACAGGAACAGGGTGGACAGTACAGTCCCTGAGAGGGCCAGCAGTGGTCGCTCATGCTCATCGGTTTCTCTCGCCTGAGGATTAACTTCCCTGAGGTTTCCCACAGCAGATCGGGAAGGCAGCAGCCATTGCCCCCATCACTGCAGCTGAGGGTTCACCTACCTGTGAACTGGGGGCTCAGGGCCTGAGGATTATGTAGAATGTCTCTCCATAACTTCTCGAATTCTGGTATCCTCGCAACATTCTGTAGTAGTCGGACCAGGTCTCGGCCGATCATCGTGCAGTCCATGAACTGGAAAAAGCTAGCGGTCAGTAAGCAGACAGTTCCAGAGACTCAGGAGCTGCACTCATCATCATCGCAGTGCACAGAGTCCCTCAGACATCATCGTTATACTCAGGGCCTGCTCGCTGACAGCTCCGGGCTAACACCCCCTCAGGGTACAACAACCAACAATCCCAGTGTTCAACACAGCAGCACGGTGGGCAGGGAGTGGGAGAGGGCGAGGGAACCACGTGGGCGGGGGGAAACCGTGCGGGCGAAGGGGGGGGGAAGAAACAGAGAACAAAAGAGAAAGATGTGGGCAGGAAGAGCAGGATGAAGAGAAATGGGGGATGTGGGGAGCGGGAAAAAGAGTATGACGGGGAGAGGGAATCTTGCCTTTAATCCATTACAACCTACAGGTATTGTGCACAACATTTGTTGCAGTGCTCAATGGGCCCACAGTAGGACAGTTCCGATCATTCAGTCTCAGTGCAATGAGCACAGAGCAGGCTCTGGGAAAGCAGAGAGGGAGAGATGAAGTCTAGCCAGACTGTGTCCAGGGATGAGATGGAACTGTACTGTGGGCGCGGGGGGGAGGGGATGGAGTGAGGACAGCTGGCACCTTCCAGGAGACAGTCACTGGGTCACTCTGTAGCTGTCTCTCTGCCAACCAGTGAGTGCCATGTAGGAAGCAGGGGAATGGTGGGGTGAGAGAACAGCAGAGACTCACCCAGGGAGTATCCCACTTCCCACCCCAACCCCCCCATCCATCCCAGGAGCCCACCGCGACCCCTCCCTCCCTGGCTCACCTTCTCCCGGAGCAGGGTCATACAGAAGTCCACCTCCTTCTGTCGGAGTGCCTGCAGCTGCGGTGTGCCGTGGTGATCCACGATGAGCCGGAGGTAGGTGTAAACGATCATGGCGATCAGCATGTTACTCTTCAGCACCCACTCCCTGGAAAACAGCCTCTGCTTCAGCCCAGCTGTGTACACTCCCCTCCCTGACCAACCCCATCTGTCCCAGGAACGCTGCATCCTTCTCCAGGGCCCGGGGACGGGAACAGCCCCTCGATGGGGCTCTGTGCTTCTCTCTGGGACTGTCAATCCCTCTGGACCAGGAGCCCAGGTTCAAGGGCCATCTGCACCAGCAGGGTGACCAGAAAGCCTCTAGTCACAGTCACATTTATGAAAAGGATGGAGGGCAGCTAGCAATGGCTGGTTACAGGGACTACGAACAAAACCCACCGCCTCACTCCTGAGATCCCCCTCCCCCAGGACAGATTCCACTGTGACAGCCCCTTCACATCACAGCTCCCATAACTGAGGGACTCTAATCACATCTTCTGACCGAGACAGAAGAGGTGGTTGTGACGGTCCGGGGACACACAAACAGCTCGGAGCCCAACACTGCCTTCCTCCCCTCACGCCTCATCCCCCACGTGAACCTTCCCACCCCCCCCGCCTCGCTCCTGAGGAAGACTCACCGCTGCACCTCCCAACCTCAGCATCAGCGATCTCTCCACCCTCTCCCACCTCCCAATCCACTGGCTTTTGGGAGCTCATCAGCACATGTGCAGGACCTGGATTTGTCTTGCCCCCCCCCCCCCCCCCCCCCCCCCCCTTCCCTGCCTCTGCACACAGGCCTCACTCAGTTTTGAAGAAGACGCCTGACCCATGAAGGGAAACGGGACTGGGAGATGGTACCCACCAGCAGCCTACGGCCTCCGCCCAGCGTACAACAGCACATCTTTTTAGTCATGTACTTGGGAATGAAATGAGAAACCCAACGTTTTGAAACCCGAGTAACTCGACTCCCAGCTCAGCAGCAACTGAAGCTGAACCCTGCAGACAAACCAGAGGCTGTGTCCGGGCAGAGTTTCGGTTGGCAGCCGGATTGGTCTATGGACTAGTGACCAGTTCTTGAGGGCCAAAGGCTTGAAAGGCCATGTGACTGGTTCTTCAAGCACAGAACAATCCAGGCCCTTCGGCCCTCTGAGCTAACCGCTGCTGGGACTGCCACAGAGATTTGATCAGGTTCCCACCGGGACAGGGGCTGTCAAACCCCACTCTCAGCTGAAACTAAACCAGTTCATTTCTCCTGCAGTAAGCTTTACTGGATACATCAGAAACCTTCTACACATGAACCAACCAGCCTTGGAGCACTCAGGAATGGAAGGCAGAGACAAAAAAACTTTCCAATGAGCAAGAACCAACTCTGGTAAACAAAGACGAGTGAGCAGTATTTTCAGTTTCGCTCACCGTCCATGTGTTTTGTTTCCTGTCTATAATTGGTGTGCACCAGCGTATAAGGGGAACTGAGACACGAGGGAGAGTTTTAACGGACTGAGTCATAACTGAATGGTTTATAATTAGAGTCACAGTGTCACCAAGATTTAGTTTGGGTGAACTATACAAAACGCGGGTGCGGCCACACTTGGAATATTGCGTACAGTTATGGTCGCCATATTTCGGGAAGGATGTGGAAGCATTGGAAAAGGTGCAGGGGAGATTTACCAGGATGTCGCCTGGTCTGGAGGGAAGGTCTTATGAGGAAAGGCTGAGGGACTTGGGTCTGTTCTCATTGGAGAGAAGGTGGCTAAGAGGGAATTTGTTAGAGACATACAAGATGGTCAGAGGGTTAGATAGGGGAGAGAGTGAAAGGTTTTTTCCTAGGATGACGACATCAGCGTGTACGAGGGGAATAACTACAAACTGAGGGGTGATAGATTTAACACAGATGTCACAGAGAGTGGTAAGGGTGTGGAATACCCTACCTGCTAACGTAGTCAACTCAGCCACATCAGGGAGAGTTAAACAATCCTTAGATAAGCCCATGGATGATGATGGGATAGTGTAGGGGGAACAGGCTGAGAATAGTTCACAGGTCGGCGCAACATCGAGGGCCGAAGGGCCCGTTCTGCGCTGTATTGTTCTGTTGTATGTAACGTAGCTGGTATGGAAGAGTTGGACTGAGGGCTCTGTTTCCATGCTCAGGGCCCACGTAGCGATAACGAGGCTGCTTGCTCTCTCCCACCAGCCTGCAGTCCAGCTTCTTACTCGTTTCACCCCACCTCCCTGGGCACAGTGTTATCAACGACCCTGCTGCGGAGCTGGCGCCTGACTCTTACCGCTGGTCCACGAGGATTTCAAGGACACTTTCAGCTAGCCAGATATTCTTCGGAGTCACATCGCCGCCTGCAAGAGGAGGAGAGAGATCACTGCCGTGATGGTGGACACGTTACTGCTGAAGGACCAGCACTCACTCTGACAGCACACCAGGCCATACAGCCCAGCACGCTGGGAATAGCCCCTTTGTAAAAGCTCGGCTCAGTCACACTCCAACAGCCGCTCCAAGCACCATCTGCTTCCAGTGCATCCCTTCGTGATCAACCGTCCAGACTCTGGGGCCCAGCACCATGGGTGCATACCTGTGCACAACTCAAGTCAAGGGCAGTGGGCACTAACCTGGGCATGGATTGGGGAGGGGGGGGGGGGGGGGGAGGTCGGCAGCACTTATGCCCTCGCAGTTCCTCCACATGCGAGAGATGGGAGGACCAGCAAGGGGGGTGTCGATGGCTGCGGAGAGGCAAAGGAGGGTTAGCATCGACCGGGGGGGGGGTCAGGCTTAAGGCCCCAGGGAGAAGGGAGACAACACCCAGCAAAGGGGAGTTTGAATGAGGGGGGGTATTAGTGCACGGAGAGGGGAAGAGTCAGCAAGGATAGTGCCCAGTGAGGAAAGCAAAAGCGAGGGGTGGGGGCAGTGTCCAGGGGAGAGGGGGGTGCCCGGGTAGAGGGAAGGGTCGAGGGGATGCCTTGCTCCCGGAGTGTGAATGTCTGAAGAGCGATCAGGGCGCGAGAGGGGCCCAGACAGGAGGGGAGCCAGCACACCGATTCAAATCAAAACACCACAGATTGCTGGAACTGAAACAAACCAAACAGTGATTACTGGACAGAGAGTGGGCAAGCGAGTGAGTGGACAGCACAGGATGTGACCTCACTCACTGGAGGACTTTCAGTGACCCTCCCCCATCCCCCGCCCCATCTCTATTCTGCAAGGAGGCAGTGGCATGGACCCACCATCCAATCCAGGCAACAACTCGAGGGAATGGGCCAAGGCTGAAGCCGAGATGACGATGTCAGGTCATTCAGGGGGCTCCCCGGGTACGACAGGGGACAGCCAGAAAAGAGACAGGCGAGGACCCCACGGAATGGCAGCTGGTCAAACACAAACTCACCAGCAATCTGCTTCATTAACGTCATACACACTCCATCTGCTCCCAACACAGCGTTCTTCACAACTTCACGGACTGTCCACACCAACTGTGGGGCAAACAGGAAACGGCATCAGCACCAGGCGTTCAGAAAGGGGGGGGCGGGTCAAACCAGGACATTACTTCACTCCAACTTCACACGGTCACAACCACCACACCCCAGGGGAAACAGGGACAGACCTGTCCCCCACCCAGTACCGCATCCCAATGTTATACAGTGACAGACCTGTCCCCCACCCAGTACCGCATCCCAATGTTATACAGTGACAGACCTGTCCCCACCAGTACTGTACCCCAGGGTTACACAGGGACAGACCTGTCCCCACCAGTACTGTACCCCAGTGTTATACAGGGACAGACCTGTCCCCCACCAGTACTGTACCCCAGTGTTATACAGGGACAGACCTGTCCCCACCAGTACTGTACCCCAGTGTTATACAGTGACAGACCTGTCCCCACCAGTACTGTACCCCAGGGTTACACAGGGACAGACCTGTCCCCACCAGTACTGTACCCCAGTGTTATACAGTGACAGACCTGTCCCCACCAGTACTGTACCCCAGTGTTATACAGGGACAGACCTGTCCCCACCAGTACTGTACCCCAGTGTTATACAGGTACTGTACCCCAGGGTTATACAGTGACAGACCTGTCCCCACCAGTACTGTACCCCAGGGTTATACAGTGACAGACCTGTCCCCCACCAGTACTGTACCCCAGGGTTATACAGTGACAGACCTGTCCCCACCAGTACTGTACCCCAGGGTTATACAGTGACAGACCTGTCCCCACCAGTACTGTACCCCAGGGTTATACAGTGACAGACCTGTCCCCACCAGTACTGTACCCCAGGGTTATACAGTGACAGACCTGTCCCCACCAGTACTGTACCCCAGTGTTATACAGGTACTGTACCCCAGGGTTATACAGTGACAGACCTGTCCCCCACCAGTACTGTACCCCAGGGTTATACAGTGACAGACCTGTCTCCACCAGTACTGTACCCCAGTGTTATACAGGGACAGACCTGTCCCCACCAGTACTGTACCCCAGTGTTATACAGGTACTGTACCCCAGGGTTATACAGTGACAGACCTGTCCCCCACCAGTACTGTACCCCAGGGTTATACAGTGACAGACCTGCCCCCACCAGTACTGTACCCCAGGATTATACAGTGACAGACCTGCCATCATTCTGCTGAATGCATTCACCGTTATGATGAAAACAGCATGTTGTCACAGATTTGGGATTGCTGGTCAAGTGCGAACAGCTGAAAGACAGACGTCTCCATGGGAAGCAGTGTTTATACCAAGCTGAAGCAAGCTTGGTAATGGCCTCACATACTGCCACCGAAACGTATCGAACACACTGTGTCAGCCCTGGCCGATGTCACGGTGCTGCTCCAGCTGTCCTGGTCAGTCCACCTTCATCGCAATGTCGAGACCCCAGGGCAGTGCCTGGTCAGTTTTTGGTGGTCCCAGGGTGACTGGAGGGCAGGCACAACCCCAGATCCTGCAAAGCCCCCACGGTTTGGCCTTGGCAGCCCCCCCCTCAGCTAACTCCAGGAGTGCACGGCCCTCCCCATGCTGCAGGGATGCAGATTGACATCACAGCAACTGCCAACTGGTTACACGAGGGATTCCTCCCCACGCCCAGCTCACTGGAAAGATCCCGGCCGGATCTAACTGTCCATTGTGACTCAGGGTTGCAGGCTACATTAGCCGAGCCATGGGAAACCTAGGATTACAGGGATAGGGTCAGGGGCTGGGTCGTGGTGCAGATTTGATGGACTGAATGGCCATGCGCTCCCCCAGCGCTGACCCCTCCGACAGTGCCCGCTCCCCCAGCGCTGACCCCTCCGACAGTGCCCGCTCCCCCAGCGCTGACCCCTCCGACAGTGCCCGCTCCCTCAGCGCTGACCCCTCCGACAGTGCCCGCTCCCTCAGCGCTGACCCCTCCGACAGTGCCCGCTCCCTCAGCGCTGACCCCTCCGACAGTGCCCGCTCCCTCAGCGCTGACCCCTCCGACAGTGCCCGCTCCCTCAGCGCTGACCCCTCCGACAGTGCCCGCTCCCTCAGCGTGACCCCTCCGACAGTGCAGCGCTCCCTCAGCACTGACCCCTCCGACAGTGCAGCGCTCCCTCAGCACTGACCCCTCCGACAGTGCCCGCTCCCTCAGCACTGACCCCTCCGACAGTGCCCGCTCCCTCAGCACTGACCAACCCCAGTTATCCGGTATGGTGGTCCTTCTCTCGAGTGTAATCTCCAGGGCTGTGCCCCTCACCTGTATCCTCACGGTATCCTGCAGTTTCAGGTACTTCTCCATGAGGAGCTGATTAATCTTCATTAAAATCAGGTTCATGCCGTCTCTGCTCACCAACATCAGATCCCGGTAACACTGTAACACAACATCCGAGATCACCGTTAAGGCAGGCAGGAAACTGGCCAGCACACACTCGGGGACAATGCACGCCGTTCTATCGATGTGGACATCTCAGCAGAGAGCTGCCCCTTCCCGAAAATGGTCTCCTCCTGCAAAGCCACAGTGACACCATCGCTTAATCCTCTCTGGTCGAGGGGATATAACCGCTGCGTCGCCTGTCCCTGGATGATAAACAACTTGGCTGCTGTAAAACTAGGGCCTAGTGTTTGACCAGCACAGACTTGATGGGCTGAAGGGCTTCTATTTACAGGTTTTAAGAAAACAAGGTGGCACCCACTTCTTCCAGAGATGAGGACTGACTTCTTTTCCCTCTCAGTGTGTGGACAGTCATAGAGACGTACAGCATGGACACACCCCCCTTGCTGACCCAGATATCCCAACCTAACCTAGTCCCACCTGCCAGCACCCGGCCCATATCTCTCAAAACCCTTCCTATTCATATCCCCATCCAGATGCCGTTTAAGTGGTGTAATGGTACCAGCCCCCACCACTTCCTCATTCCATACACGCACCACCCTCTGGGTGAAATAGTTGCCCCTTGGGTCCCTTTTATATCTTCCCCCCCTCTCCCCCTAAACCCATGACTAATGAAGGCAAGGTGAACCTCTCCACACTGCTGTCCAACAGTGACTCCACCTCCCAGGATCGGGGAACCTGCACCCCAGCGTCTCTTTGATGTTGGAATCCCTTTCCTCAAAATGAAAAACAGTGGATGCGAAAATCTGTTTAAGGCAGAAGTGGTGAGGATCTCAATGGCCAGGAGTGTGTCAGATTATTGGGGGGCGGGGGTTAAAGTCAGATCGACCCGAACAGCACACGAGCTTCGATGGGCCAAGCGGCTTCCTCTCTAGCTGCAGTCACCCTCCCGAGACACGGCAGAGGTTTTCAGGATGACACGACCCTCGCGAGCAGGGGAAGGCGAGTACGCGCACCCTGCTTTCCAGCAGCCCACCTTCCGGCTGTGCACCCGAGATCCTGGGGACGGGCAAAGGGAAAGGATTCTCAGCTCCTGTGCGGATCTTCGGCCGACCCTTGTCAATCTGGGACCTGGGTCCAGCAGCCAGCTTCCCCAAATCAGGCGGTCTCAGGGCCGCTCCCAGCGTCTAGTGCAACCCCACCCTCTCTGGGTTGTGGCCCTCCCAGTGAAGGCTGTGGTATGGAATCGTCCTCAGGCACGCCACTGCACAGAATTCAACACCAACTTGCTGCAGGAGGCTGCTTTCAGGTTTAATGACTGGGCGGGGGTACAGCACTCCACCTCACTACTCATCTCCCAGGACCTGCAGGGGGAGCCACTCCACGGCCCCTTGTCTCACGGGGGTAACTTTACCGCCTCCCAGATGCTTTCCTGTCGTGTTTCAATCAGAGTTGAGTGTGTGGTGCTGGAAAAGCACAGATCAGGCAACATCCAGGGAGCAGGAGAGTCGACGTTGGGCACAGGCTCATCAGGAATGTTGCCGAGGACATGAACTGCACGGTGCAGCGAGGGACAGACTCACCGAGACCCTTGTGGAGGGAGGAGGAGAATGTCTTCAAGGCCGACATTCTCGGAAGAGGCTCCGGACTAAGGTTGGAACGATGAGGAGAAAGTGAGGCCTGCAGATGCTGGAGATCAGAGTGGAGAGTGTGGTGCTGGAAAAGCACAGCAGGTCAGGCAGCATCAGAGGAGCGGGAGAATCCACATTTCGGGCAAAAGCTCATCATCAGGAAGCAATCGCTTTCCGCCCCCTGCTCCCCCGAGCAATAGACAACAGGTACTCAGCCGTACTGCCCGACTTCAGGGTCTGGATTCGATTGCAACCCAGACACAATCACATGGAATGGCAGGACAGTCTCAAGGGGCCGAATGGTCCACCACACCCCTATGTAACTCCCTACTTGTCGGGGCCCCTTCTGTGTGGATAACCAAATCCACCAGCACCACAAACCTGACACAGAGATCGGGCACATCTTCTCAAGGTCCACAGCCCAGCTCAGGACGGTGACTGGGAGAAACAGGTTCACAAGTTAGAAGGACAAACTGGTTAGAGACTGGACTGAAGGGGAAACTTATCATTTGACTTTCTGGAAACAAAACAAATTAAGAATTCTGAAGAGAAGGTCATTGACCCACTGTTTACTGAAGTTAACTGTGGAAAGAGTATTGTAGCACTGCTTTTTTTAAGATTAGATTAGATTAATTACTTACAGTGTGGAAACAGGCCCTTCGGCCCAACAAGTCCACACCGACCCACCGAAGCGCAACCCACCCATACCCCTACATTTGCCCCTTACCTAACACTACGGGCAATTTAGCACGGTCAGTTCACCTGACCTGCACATCTTTGGACTGTGGGAGGAAACCGGAGCACCCAGAGGAAACCCACGCAGACACAGGGAGAATGTGCAAACTCCACACAGTCAGTCGCCTGAGGCAGGAATTGAACGCGGGTCTCTGGTGCCGTGACTTAACAGTGCTAACCACTGTGCCACCGTGCTGCCCACTAAGAAGAGATAGATTTATTGTCTCAGTGCCCAGGGATGTGCAGGCCATGGGAAATTGTCCCATAGTGCCCAGGGATGGGCAGGTTAGGGTGGATAGGCCATGGGAAATTGTCCCATAGTGCCCAGGGATGTGCAGGTTAGGGTGGATTGGCCATGGGAAATTGTCCCATAGTGCCCAGGGATGTGCAGGTTAGGGTGGATTGGCCATGGGAAATTGTCCCATAGTGCCCAGGGAAGGGCAGGTTAGGGTGGATAGGTCATGGGAAATTGTCCCATAGTGCCCAGGGATGTGCAGGTTAGGGTGGATTGGCCATGGGAAATTGTCCCATAGTATTCAGGGATGTGCAGGTTAGGGTGGATTGGCCATGGGAAATTGTCCCATAGTGCCCAGGGATGTGCAGGTTAGGGTGGATTGGCCATGGGGAATTGTCCCATAGTGCCCAGGGATGTGCAGGTTAGGGTGGATTGGCCATGGGAAATTGTCCCATAGTGCCCAGGGATGTGCAGGTTAGGGTGGATTGGCCATGGGAAATTGTCCCATAGTGCCCAGGGATGTGCAGGTTAGGGTGGATTGGCCATGGGGAATTGTCCCATAGTGCCCAGGGATGTACAGGTTAGGGTGGATTGGCCATGGGAAATTGTCCCATAGTGCCCAGGGATGTACAGGTTAGGGTGGATTGGCCGTGGGAAATTGTCCCATAGTGCCCAGGGATGGGCAGGTTAGGGTGGATTGGCAGTGGGGTGGTCCCTGCACTGTGAGGGTGGGAGTGGCTGGGGGGGGGTGGTCCCTGCACTGTGAGGGTGGGAGTGGCTGGGGGGGTGGGGTACCTGCACTGTGAGGGTGGGAGTGGCTGGGGGGGGTGGCGTGCAAGGAGAAGGGTCACTCACTCTCTGTCTCAGTCGGGATGGGAGTAACCGTCCGAGCTGAGGTGGTCTCCCTGTCAGGGAGAAACCTGAGAAACCGGCCGGACAATCCGAACATGGGCCTGAAGATTATCCAACATTCTGCATGTGTCCGCAACCCGGTAACTCAATCTGTCTCCCCAGTTCACAGCCTCCACCTCGGGGTGGATTTACATCTCTCTCACTCTCCATGATCGCTGCGTTACCCTGGGAATCCTCTACCCCTGCACTGCATTTAAGTTCGTTGTGTAAAGAATACATTTCTTTATAAGAAACAGGTGATGTTGGAGTTGATTGCAGTAGCCTGGGTTTGCTGACAGGAACAACGAGAGAGAGGGAAACACACACCGGCGGTGTTGCTGACTGAGCAGGACACTCCCACTGCCGGTACGGCCCGGGGAATAGTGGGATTTGATTATCAGTACACTCCTTCTGCAAACAGTCCAAACACGTGGACAGACAGACTCAGCACGTTTAAAAACATGTGACACAGCAGTAGTGCCCGGCCTCTGGCCCTGGAGGCACATGATAAAGGATTTGAACAGGTAGGGAATTCAATGGAAGGAAAAAGACTCACCCTTTGCGCTTGCGAAGGTTCGGTTAGAATCATCGTTAAAAGTCCCAGACAAACCTCCTCATGTTGCTGGGCCCCCTTGCAGACCTGTCAAGTCAAGGCAGAGTGATCAGGCAGGGGAGGGGTGGGGGTGGGGGGTGGGGGGGGGGGGGGGGGAGCAACACTAACCCCAACCCAATCTTTATCCCACGATGCAGCTTACCAGTGGGACTCCCCAGGTCCCAGCAGGAGCTGAAGCTGCTTCAGGGGGAAGCAGTGGGATCACTGAGAAGACTAATTCTACAAAAACAAACCAACTCCTGCTCAGGGTCGGATTCCCAGTTTGGGATGGTGGCATTTTGACATCAGCAAAAAAGCATCTGGAATCTGGAATCCACGAAAGCGTTCTCAATTGTCGGGAAAACCCATCTGGGTCAGGGAAGGAAATCTGCCCGTCTTTACCTGGTCTGGCCCACGTGACTCCAGGCCCACCACAATGTGGTCGACTTTTAGCTGGCCCTCTGGGCAATTAGGGACAGGGCAGTAAATGCTGGCCCAGGGAGCGACATCCTCATCCTGTGAATGATGAGGCAAAGCCACACAGCTCCCATTTCCGGTCCTGAATGAGCAGAGAGTGGAGGATTAACAGCTGCTGACCGGGCTCAGATCCCCCAGTACCAAACTGATGACAGCCCCTGACACAGCTGTAGGACAGAGGTGGGAAATGCTCAGGATTAGACAGAGCCCCAGGGGGGTGGTGAGGAGATGGCATCGGCCAGACAGAACACCCAAGGGTCATGGGGCAGGGTTCACGGTTCAGACCAGATGCAGCCCCGGTGCTGAGATGGGGAGGAGCCTTAATGACTCAGCAACGTGGACCAAAGCTGCCCACCTCAGTGTGGGCAGCCACACGGCACAGGGTGGGGGGGCATCCAGACTGGGGCACATGGTCGGAGGAGCAGAGGGTGAGAAACGGGGAGACGCTGAACGGGTGCAAGAGTGCCACCAGTGACATGGGGAAAAGCAGTCACAGCGTGACTGAAGTGATCAGAGCAGAGTTTGGGATTGTGGGTCTGGGGGGGGGGGGGGGGGGGGGGGGGGGGAGAATAAAAGGCTAACAAAATGGCAGCAGCAGGGGCAATTGCTGCTGAGGTTCGAGGACATGACAACACAGATAGTGACAGAAATGCTGGCCCGTACTTACATGAGCATTCAATGCATCGTTAGCTTCTCTCTCAGACACACCACTGACCATTGGCGAAATCACACTGAAACACCTCTCTAGTTTCTGAACAAGAGAAGGAAAGGGGTGCAGTGAATATTTCTTTGTTAAGCCTGGCTGAACAGCATTCCTGTGGGGAAGAAGCTGAGAGAAGATGCTCTCTTCGGGCACTGTGGGACCGCTGTGATGTTTGCAGGTGGACAGTTCTCTGCTCACACTCCCACAAGCAGGGGACACGAAGGGAGCAGCAAGGAGTCAGCAACGGGTATTCCCAACCCTGGCCAACCACTCCGCCATGGGCTACTGCAGCCCTATTGGGTCCAAGCTGGACTCCTGTCCACAAGACCATAACAACTAGGAACAGGAGGAGGAGGCCATTCAGCCCCTCGAGACTGTGACACTATTCAGTCAGAACATGGCTGACATTCCTCACATCCATTCACCATTTCCTGATTCTCTCTGACTGATCAAAAACCTATCTCAGCCTTGAATATCCACAAGGACCCTGGCCCCACAGCTCTCTGTGGGAAGGAGTTCCAAAGACCCTCAACCCTCAGAAGAAATTCCTCTCATCTCAGTCTTAGAACATAGAAAAATACAGCGCAGTACAGGCCCTTTGGCCCTCGATGTTGCGCCGATCCAAGCCCACCTAACCTACACTAGCTCACTATCCTCCATATGCCTATCCAATGCCCATTAAATGCCCATAAAGAGGGAGAGTCCACCACTGCTACTGGCAGGGCATTCCGTGAACTCACGACTCGCTGAGTAAAGAATCTACCCCTAACATCTGTCCTGTACCTACCACCCCTTAATTTAAAGCTATGACCCCTCGTAATAGCTGACTCCATACGTGGAGAAAGGTTCTCACGGTCAACCCTATCTGAACCCTAATCATCTTGTACACCTCTATCAAGTCACCCCGAAACCTTCTTTTCTCCAATGAGAACAGCCCCAAGTGCCTCAGCCTTTCCTCATCCGATCTTCCTATCATACCAGGCAACATCCTGGTAAAATTAGCTCCCCTGTAATTCTGAGAACAAGTCCTTTGCTCATGCATCCTCCCATTAAGGGGAAACATCCTGTTAGCATTGACCCTGTCAAGCTCCTTCAGAAACCTGTGTGTCTCAATGAGATCACCTCTCGTTGTTGTAGACTCCAGTCAGTACAGTCCCAATCTGTTTAGCATCTGCTCATTAAGCAATCCCACTGTAGCAGGGAATACACCAGTGAACCCACCCAGGGAGACGGGGAGCCAGAGAGGGAGCACCAGGGGAATGCCGCACCTTGGTACCAAATACAATAGCAAGGTTGGGCTGAACTGGTCTTGGACACGAGATCGACCTCAGAGCCACGGCACCATTCATCGAGTCATAGAGATGTACAGCATGGAAACAGACCCTTCAGCCCAACCTGTCCATGCTGACCCAGATATCCCAACCCAATCTAGTCCCACCTGCCAGCACCCAGCCCATATCCCTCCAAACCCTTCCTATTCATATACCCATCCAGATGCCTCTTAAATGTTGTAATTGTACCAGCCTCCACCACATCCTCTGGCAGCTCATTCCATACACGTACCACCCTCTGTGTGAAAAAGTTGCCCCTTAGGTCTCTTTTATATCTTTCCCCTCTCACCCTAAACCTATGCCCTCTAGTTTTGGACTCCCCGACCCCAGGGAAAAGACTTTGCCTGTTTACCCTATCCAAGCCCCTCAATTTTGTAAACCTCCATAAGGTCACCCCTCAGCCTCCGACACTGCGGGGAAAACAGCCCCAGCCTGTTCAGCCTCTCCCCGTAGCTCAGATCCTCCAACCCTGGCAACATCCTTGTAAATCTTTCTAAACCCTTTCAAGTTACACAACTTTAGAAAAGCGATAAAGGGATTGGCTTTGCGAGAATCTTCCCAGAGCCCTCAGTGCCCAAGCAAACGGCATCACTGCCTTGTCCGTTCCTGCTCCCCACCTGCAGGGGTAATCCAATCACCTCTGGAATCAGCTTCCACCATCCTCCCAGACCCTCCGCACAACAGCAATCGATGCAATCCCACCGACCCTCCTCTCCCTCCCAGGCCTGAGTCAGAACAGCTGACTGCCTATCTTTGTTGTGCCAATTGATGTACAATGTGGAGTGAGAGTCATTGGGTAATCCCTAAAATACACCTCTGTAAACCCCAAACTCACCATCAGATAATCTCAGAAATACCCCCGAACCCAACAGGAAGTGACTCTGGCCTCAACTGGAAAGTATCACACTGCTGGTAACTTTGTCTTCAGCTTGACTCTTAGCTTTACTTAGATTAGATTCCTTACAGTGAGGAAACAGGCCCTTCGGCCCAACAAATCCACACTGACCCGCCGAAGTGCAACCCATCCAGACCCATTCCCCTACATTTACCCCTTCACCTAACACTACGGGCAATTTAGCACGGCCAATTCACCTAACCTGCACGTGTTTGGACTAAAAGGGGAAACCGGAGCACCCGGAAGAAGCCCACACAGACACGGGGAGAACGTGCAAATTCCACACAGTCAGTTGCCTGAGGCGGGAATCGAACCTGGGTCTCAGGCGCCATGAGGCAGCTGTGCTAACCACTGTGCCACCGTGTTCTGGGACTATTTCCCACAAATCATTCTCTCCTCCATTCCAACACGATTAGTTATATCGTGTTAATCCAGCACTTTCACTGGAACAACAGTGCCATTAGGAAGCACCTGAAAGCAAAATTCAACACTACATCACATCAGCAGCAATACAAGGGGGAACAGATCCAACAGGGAGTGAGAAATGAGCATGTGCAGATCCCATGACAGCGCTGCATTCCTGTAATACTGACCCTGAACAAAACAAGAGCTGAAAATGTGTTGCTGGAAAAGCGCAGCAGGTCAGGCAGCATCCAAGGAGCAAGAGAGTCGATGTTTCGGATTCCTGAAGGGCTCATGCCCGAAACGTCGACTCTCCTGCTCCTTGGATGCTGCCTGACCTGCTGCGCTTTTCCAGCAACACATTTTTCAGCTCTGATCTCCAGCATCTGCAGTCCTCACTTTCTCCTGAACAAAACAGGTCAGGTCTGGAGAGGGATGGATGATCTTTGGAGATATCAACAATTTTCTTGTCAGAAGATCATATGAGGAAAAGCTGAGGCATTTGGGGCTGTTTTCATTGGAGAAAAGAAGGTTTAGGGGTGACTTGATAGAGGTGTACAAGATGATTAGGGGTTTAGATAGGGTTGACCATGAGAACCTTTTTCCACGTATGGAGTCAGCTATTACGAGGGGGCATAGCTTTAAACTAAGGGGTGGTAGGTATAGGACAGATGTTAGGGGTAGATTCTTTACTCAGCGAGTCGTGAGTTCATGGAATGCCCTGCCAGTAGCAGTGGTGGACTCTCCCTCTTTATGGGCATTTAAACGGGCATTGGATAGGCATATGGAGGATAGTGGGCTAGTGTAGATTAGGTGGGCTTGGATCGGCACAACAGAGGGCCGAAGGGCCTGTACTGCGCTGTATTTTTCTATGTTTCTAAAATTTGTTTAACACAATACCAATGAACAATCAAAACAGATTTAATTTAGAAAATTAAAAAAGGATTGAATTTGAAAAATTAGAGTTATGAATCAGACTAATTCAGGAGCAATTCATCGATTTAACATTAGATTTAATAATTTAATATTTTGTTTAAAATTGTATTTTAACAAAGATGTTGAATATTAGATGTGAAAATTAGATTCAACATTAAAAAAAACCAGAGTTAGCTTAAATTAAAAGCTTTTAGATTTAATTTTATAATATTAGATTGAATTCAAATTTGATTACATGTGGGAATAGACTTAATTTTTCAAAAAAAGATTCAATTTTAAAGTAATATTTCAATAAAATTGTAGCCGGAAAAATTGAAATTTATGTAAAAATTAGGGTTGGATTTGAAATGGAGGGTTAGATTTGAACAACATTTAAAAGGCGAGAGTGTGTTGCTGGAAAAGCACAGCACATCAGGCAGCATCCAAGGAGCAGGAGAGTCGACGTTTCGGGCAAAAGCCCTTCTTCAGGAAAAGGGCTTATGTCTGAAGCATCGATTCTCCTGCTCCCTGGATGCTGCCTGACCTGCTGTGCTTTTCCAGCGCTACACTCTCGACTCTGATCTCCTCCAGCATCTGCAATCCTCACTTTCTCCTATGTGACTCCAACATTTAAAAGGCATCTGGATGGCTACATGAATAGGAAGGGTTAGAGGGATATGGGCAAATGGGATTAGATGAATTTAGGACATCTGGTCGGCATGAACAAGTTGGAATCAGACGCTTGGGTCCATGTTCTCCAGCTCTATGGCTTGGATTTGAATTTTAGATTTGAATTTGAAAAACTTGGATTTGAATTTAAAATTTAGATTTGAATTTGAAAAGTGAGGGTTGAAATTGAAATTTAGATTTGAATTTGAAAAACAGTGTTGAAATTGAAATTTAGATTTGAAATGGAAAAACAGGGTTGAAATTGAAATTTAGATTTGAAATGGAAAAACAGGGTTGAAATTGAAATTTAGATTTGAATTTGAAAAACAGGGTTGAAATTTAAGTTTAGATTTTAATTAGAAAAAGGGGAGTTCAAATTGAAATGTGAATTTGAAAAAGGGGGTTGAAATTAATTCAGATTTGAATTGAAAAAGGGGGTTGAAATTGAAATTTAGATTTGAATTTGAAAAAGGGGGTTGAAATTGAAATTTAGATTTGAATTTGAAATTTAGATTTGAATTTGAAAAAGGGGGCAGAAATTAATTCAGATTTGAATTTTAAAAAGGGAGGTTGAAATTGAAATTTGAAAAAGGGGGGGGTTGAAATTGAAATTTAGATTTGAATTTGAAAAAAAAAGGGGTTGAAATTGAAAATTTAGATTTTAGGGTCATATTTTCAAACTCAAACCAGAGATAAATAATTTAATGGAATGACATTTGAGTGAAATAATGGGGGGGTCAGGGGTAAATGTGACCCCCATCCCCCACCCCCTCACTCCCCCTCCCCCACCCCCACCCAGTGCGGCCTAGCGGCGGGTGAAGCCTGCGCCTGGTAGTAGCCGCTCACCTCTTCCAGCTCGTCCTTCGCGTCCAAGGCGTTGGAGGCCAGCAGCCTCCCCTTGGCCTTGAGAGCGGCCTCCATGCGGCGAGGCGGAGCGCCCGGGGGGGGCCTCGGACACCCACCCGCCCGCCGCACCCCGCCTGGATGCTCGAAGGCCGGGAACGGGATCACCTCAGCGGCGGCGGCGGCGGCGGCGGGGACATGGCGGCGGACGGGCAACAACACTCCATTGGGCCCCGCCCCCCATCAGCTTCCATTTCCCTCCCTCCTCCGCCCCACGGGAGGGGGAGGGGGGAGAGAACCGGCCGCCGGAAGCCTCCACCCACCTCGCCCAATCACGATCAAGGTTTCTGGGCCCGCCGCCGCCTCCCACTCCTGACGGACGGCGGCGCTAGCCAATAGGAGTACGGCTCTGGCGTTGTCATCCCCGCCCCCCCCATCGAGCCGGCATCCTGGACCAATCGAGGTGCGGGGAGGGTGTTCCCGCCCCCCCGTCCCGATGGACGGCTCGTTCCGCCAATCGCAGCCCCAGGTTGGACGGGGATGGGGCTGCTTCCGATTGACGGCTCAAGCGCCCAATCCGAAACGGAGCTCGACACCCCGCCTTCTGATTGATCACACGTGTTCGCCAATCGGAGACGGCAGCTGACGTCCGCCATCTGATAGACGGCATATTCGGCCAATCAGAAACTGGTTTTACGTTCCGGCACCTGATCGACGGGACGATTCCCCAATCCGAAACAGAGGTGTGCAACCCGCCCTCTGATTGACGGCGCCATCCGCCAACGGGAGCACGGCGTGCCCCTGAACGTCGTCATGGGTGATGGGTTTGAACCGTCATTGTGACGTCCCTGGTCAGATTGGCAGCCGTCTTCACCAATCAGCTGTCAGATCGACACGCGGCTCGCCAATCGTCTTGGGGGAACGGGGCGGTTCCTTGCTACCCGGAAGTCCACTGCAATAACAATGAGTGTTTTGCAAATCTTTCAATGAATGGGAACGCGTGCTCTTTTCTACAGTATTTGCAAATTGAATAATTTGCATAGTCAGCGTTTAAATATCAGGATTCCATAAAAATGCATTCAATCCCTCAATTCTATTCCACCAGTCAATAGGATTATGATTGATCTGACATCCCATTGGTTTCCCAACTGGTGTAGAATCTATCCCAACCTTTACCAAAGATGGTTTGGAGATGCCAGTGTTGGACAGGGGTGTACAAAGTTAAAAATCACACAACACCAGGTTATAGTCCAACAGGTTTATTTGAAGCACACTAGCTTTCGGAGCAATGCTCCTTCAGGTGATTGTGGAGGGCTGGGCAAGTGGCCGAGCAGAGGCTGATAGCTAAGTTCATTACCCATAGGGAGGGCCTCAACCGGGACCTTGGGTTAATGTCACATTACGGGTGATCACCGTTGCACTGCACACACACACACACACACACACACAGATATTCCTACACACGGACACAGGTACACACACACACCCACACACACCGTTATAGACACACACACTCCCACACTCTCACATACGCACGGACACAGGTACACACAGACACGCACACACACTCCCACGCTCACACATGCACCTCCTCGCAGACTTAAGAAACTCTGCACCCACTACACACACACACACAATTTCTCACACTCACAACCCCCACCCCAGACAGACAGACACACACACACACACACACACACACAGACAAAGACCCATATACACACATATATTCTGTGTGGTGAATTTGTATTGCAGAGTTACGTTGCACTTTGCTCAAAACCTGCATATATTCCTGTAGAACTCTGAGCTCAAAAACTGAAGGAATTTATGTAAAACTCCGTTTTCTCACTTATTAGATTAGAATCAATCTAAACATCAGGTCATAGACAGAGAACACAGGGGGCTAACACCTTCAACATATTGTCTAGCTATCACCATTGTTAACAGCTAACCCGAGAATGCAACTTTAAAATAAAGGGTTTTGTGATTTACACATGAAAGAAGTGAAACTATCACTGTATTCTAACAGATGAAAGGCTTAACAGACAATAATTTTTCAATGTATAATTTCAGTTACATCACACTGCAACTTTTTGCTATAAATTCTGTGTTACGATCGAGCCCTCCACAATCACATGTGCGGCACGGTGGCACAGTGGTTAGCACTGCTGCCTCACAGCGCCTGTAGACCCGGGTTCAATTCCCGACTCAGGCGACTGACTGTGTGGAGTTTGCATGTTCTCCCCGTGTCTGCGTGGGTTTCCTCCGGGTGCTCCGGTTTCCTCCCACAGTCACAAAGATGTGCGGGTCAGGTGAATTGGCCATGCTAAATTGCCCATAGTGTTAGGTAAGGGGTAAATGTAGGGGTATGGGTGGGTTGCGCTTCGGCGGGTTGGTGTGGACTTGTTGGGCCGAAGGGCCTGTTTCCACACTGTAAGTCTAATCTAATCACCTGATGAAGGAGCATTGCTCCGAAAGCTAGTGCTTCCAATTAAACCTGTTGGACTATAACCTGGTGTTGTGTGATTTTTAACTTTACCAAAGATGATACGGAGATAAGGGCTGTTTCCCTTTCTGAGGGAGTTGTGAGTTTTTAGAATTCCCTTTGTCAAAGGGTAGGAAATAGCAGCAGCAGGAAGCCACTCAGCCCATCAAGGTGAAAATGAGAACAGCAGGGTGCTGGAGATTAGAGTTGAGAGTGTGGTGCTGGAAAAGCACAGCAGGTCAGGAGCAGGAGAATCGACGTTTCAGGCATAAACCCTTCATCAGGAACCAGGCTTGTGGGCTGGGAGCTGAGAGATAAATGGGCGGGGGGGGGTTGGGATGGGGCTGCGGGGAAGGTAGCTGAGAATGCGATTGGTGGATGGGGGTGGGAATAGGTCAGAAAGGAGGGTGGAGCATTAGGTGGGAAGGGAGGTGGACAGGTAGGACAGGTCATGAGGGCGGTGCCGAGTTGGAAGGTTGGAACTGGGATAAGGTGGTGGACTGGTGCAACCCACATTGATGCCATGGGGTTGGAGGGTCCCGAGGCAGAAGATGAGGCGTTCTTCCTCCAGGCGTTGGGTGGTTTGGATTTGACAATGGAGGAGGCCCAGGATCAGAGTGGGAAGGGGGTGGGGGTTGAAGTGTTTGGCCACGGGACAGTGGGGGTTGGTCCTTCAAGTCTGCTCCATCCATCACCAGAAATCATCCAACTGGGCGGCACAGTGGTTAGCACTGCTGCCTCACAGCGCCAGAGACCCGGGTTCAATTCCCACCTCAGGCGACTGACAGTGTGGAGTTTGCACGTTCTCCCCGTGTCTGCGTGGATTTCCTCCGGGTGCTCCGGTTTCCTCCCACAGCCCAAAGATGTGTGGGTCAGGTGAATTGGCCATGCTAAATTGCCCGTAGTGTTAGGTAAGGGGTAAATGTAGGGGTATGGGTGGGTTTCGCTTCAGCGGGTCGGTGTGGACTTGTTGGGCCGAAGGGCCTGTTTCCACACAGTAAGTAATCTAAAACTCAGGATCCTGTTCCTGCCTTCTCAGGCCTCAGAACTACTTCCAATTATTTCTTGAAAACATTCAATGTTTTGGCCTCGACTGATTTCTACGGCAGAAAATTCCAGAGGCTTCTCACTCTCTGGCTGAAGAAAAGGCAGAAGTTTTTTTAAAGCAAAAGTCGAGAGATAATTGACCCGGGGATGTGAGATCGCTCATTCTGAAAACAGTGTGGTTTTGTTACTCCAAAATGTTACTCATTGCTTTTTTCCAATTTGTTCCGGGGATGTGGGCCTTTACTGACTAGGGCAGCAATTGCCTTCCCTGGCCGTCCTGGGGAAGGCAATACCTTCTCCTAAAACTCAACTTCTGTGCTGTGGGTTCGCCCAGAATATCGGGAAGGAGAGGATTCCAGGATTTTGACCGAGCAACACTGAAGGGTTCTCCATTTCCAAAATGCTGCACATTCACATCGCTGTCTCACTTACAATAATCTTGATCCTGCTCGTGTTGACCTTGCTTGGTGCACCTTCTGTGCAGGTGTAACCTGTACACCTCGCACTGTTTAAGCACCCTATAAGACCAGAAGACATAGGAGTGGAAGTAAGGCCATTCAGCCCATCGAGTCCACTCCACCATTCCATCATGGCTGATGGGCATTTCAACTCCACTTACCAGCATTCTCCCCGTAGCCCTTAATTCCTCGTGACATCAAGAATCTCTCAATCTCTGCCTTGAAGACATTTAGCGTCCCGGCCTCCACTGCACTCTGCGGCAATGAATTCCACAGGCCCACCACTCTCTGGCTGAAGAAATGTCTCCGTATTTCTGTTCTGAATTGACCCCCTCTAATTCTCAGGCTGTGTCCACGGGTCCTAGTCTCCTCGCCTGACGGAAACAATTTCCTAGCGTCCACCCTTTCCAAGCCATGTATTATCTTGTAAACCTCACACAACACCAGGTTGCAGTCCAACAGGTTCTTTCAGAGTGCTGCCCGTTGTCGGTGTTGTGTGATTTTTAACTTTGTCCACCCCAGTCCAACACCGGCTCCTCCACATCATAAAGCACCCTATGATCTGCATGTCCTTGCTTACTATGATCTATTCTGAAGAAGGGCTCATACCCGAAACGTCGACTCTCCTGTTCCTTGGATGCTGCCTGACCTGCTGCACTTTTCCAGCACCACATTTTCAGCTCTGATCCCCAGCATCTGCAGTCCTCCCTTTCTTCTACTATGATCTATTGGGACTGCTTGCAAAACAAAACATTTCACTGTACTTTGGTACATGAGACTACAATAAATCAAATCAAATGTCACCACATGGCCAGAACCCTAACGATTTACTCAATCTGCCTAGTGTTCAAGGAATATCTTACCAAACCTAATTCTGGGAAAGCACAGATCAGGCAGCACCTGAGTATCTGCAGGCCTCACTTATGCCTAATATATCTTACCAAACCCTCCAACCCTTTCTAAAAATGTTCTCTCAATGCTCTTGCATCTGAATTATTACTGTGATGGTTCTGAACCAGACCAAACACCCTCAAAATATTCAGTGGATATTCTGGACCCTCACCTCCTCGTATTTTAAAGGTAGAGGAACTGAGTTCCGGAGTCCTGAGGTCATGTTGCAGTTGTATAAGACTCTGGTGCGGCCGCATCTGGAGTATTGTGTGCAGTTTTGGTCGCCAGACTATAGGAAGGATGTGGAGGCATTGGAACGGGTGCAGAGGAGGTTTTCCTCAACACCTGCAGAGGAGGTTTACCAGGATGTTGCCTGGTATGATAGGAAGATCGTATGAGGAAAGGCTGAGGCACTTGGGGCTGTTCTCATTGGAGAAAAGAAGGTTTAGGGGTGACTTGATAGAGGTGTACAAGATGATTAGGGGTTTAGATAGGGTTGACCATGAGAACCTTTTTCCACGTATGGAGTCAGCTATTACGAGGGGTCATAGCTTTAAATTAAGGGGTGGTAGGTATAGGACAGATGTTAGGGGTAGATTCTTTACACAGCGAGTCGTGAGTTCATGGAATGCCCTGCCAGTAACAGTGGTGGACTCTCCCTCTTTATGGGCATTTAAACGGGCATTGGATAGGCATATGGGGGATAGTGGGCCAGTGTAGGTTAGGTGGGCTTGGATCGGCACAACATCGAGGGCCGAAGGGCCTGTACTGCGCTGTAGTTTTCTATGTTCTGTGTAAATGTGAGGTCATAGCGTTATAGAGAAGTTGTGTTCCAGATGCAATTCGATTGGTCAAACTACCGGATTGAAAGCAAAACACACTTTATTCATCCACCACAGTTAAAGTACAACAAACAGAACAAGGAATAAGAATAACTGTATTGGGAAACTTCACAGAATAATAGATACAATACCTATTACTAATTAACTGTTCCCATCGAGTCATGTCCCATAAACACACACCTTGGGCATAAAAGGAGGGAAAAAAACATCAAAGAGAAAAATTGGAGAGAGTATAGCAGCCAGGAAAGATTTCCTGCCGTTTCCAACCCTTTATCACTCCCGATATGGCGATGGAGTCAGGCTCCTGTACTCAGGCCTGTCCACACTCACCGCTTTCTCATTTCTTTTCCATCTCTTTTTCATGTCATGAGTTTAATTCAGATAAATGCGAGGTGCTGCATTTTGGGAAAGCAAATCTTAGTAGGACTTATACACTTCATGGTAAGGTCCTAGGGAGTGTTGCTGAACAAAGAGACCTTGGAGTGCAGGTTCATAGCTCCGTGAAAGTGGAGTCGCAGGTAGATAGGATAGTGAAGGCGGCGTTTGGTATGCTTTCCTTTATTGGTCAGAGTATTGAGTACAGGAGTTGGGAGGTCATGTTGCAGCTGTACAGGACATTGGTTAGGCCACTGTTGGAATATTACGTGTAATTCTGGTCTCCTTCCTATCGGAAAGATGTTGTGAAACTTGAAAGGGTTCAGAAAAGATTTACAAGGATGTTGCCAGGGTTGGAGGATCTGAGCTACAGGGAGAGGCTGAACAGGCTGGGGCTGTTTTCCCTGGAGCGTCAGAGGCTGAGGGGTGACCTTTATAGAGGTTTATAAAATCATGAGGGGAATGGATAAATAGGCAAAGTCTTTTCCCTGGGGTGGGGGAGTCCAGAACTAGAGGGGCATAGGTTTAGGGTGAGAGGGGAAAGATATAAAAGAAACCTAAGGGGCAACTTTTTCACACAGAGGGCAGTACGTGTATGGAATGAGCTGCCAGAGGATGTGGTGGAGGCTGGTACAATTGCAATATTTAAGAGGCATTTGGATGGGTATATGAATAGGAAGGGTTTGGAGGGATATGGGCCGGGTGCTGGCAGGTGGGACTAGATTGGGTTGGGATATCTGGGTCAGCATGGACAGGTTGGGCCGAAGGGTCTGTTCCCATGTTTTACATCTCTGTGACTCTGTGTCACTGACTTACCTTGTCCTGAGCTTGGATGGCATTGTTGGTGATGAGAGCCGAGGGAATGGATGTCCGGCAGGGCCCGGTGCTGCCGAGAGTCAGCCACCGCTTGCTTTACCGGAGCAAGCCCAGGACTGGAATCGGCTGCTGCTGCTGCTGCTACACCGGTGAGGTAGGCCTGGCAGGAAACGGTGGCGCCTGACGGTTGGAGACTGTGACACTGGTTGGGTCCTGGTGCTGGTGGTGGTGGAGCAGTGATGTCCGAGCAACTTTGATGAGGTGGACCCAACATTGGTCGGTCCATCACTGGCGGTGGTGGATGAGTCTAGGCCCCAGTGTCAAACGGTGGTGCCTGAGGATTGGGGACTTTGCCCTTGGTTGGGTCTGGTGTAGACGACAGCAGAGTGGTGGCATAGCCGTCATTGACGGTGATGAGCCGGCTCAGGACCGACAGATTCTCATCGATCTCCATCCTTCCTTCTTCTTAAGTTATACAAAACGACGACATTCCATGGTGACAAGCGAAAGCTTTTCACTGTGTTTTATTGTATTCTTCCCATATAATTCACGTGACGATCAAATCAATGCCTGAGATTCCAGCAGCTGAATGGTGAAACTAAACTCCCTGCTTCTGTGGGAGCCCCACACACCACCCGGCCAGGCTGCTTCTCATAGTTTAACCTTCTTAGTCCCAAGTCCCCCCCACAGCTGTTCACTCTAGTGCCTCTGGTAACTGCTCAGCACCTTCTGCCTTACAACCTCTCTTCAAAACTTAAACCAGAACAAAATACACCTCTTAAAGCCACAGTGTCACCACAAAGGCCACAACATCAAAATTGGACAGCACTGAAGTCTCACAGGGCTGGGAAAGCACCAAGGGACTGTCACAGGAGGCAGTGTTTGTGCATGAACGTTACCAAGGTCCGTTGGATTCCAGTGCTCGTGTGCAGGGTCTTACATTGCAAGGAATAGCATCGGCTTTGCAATGTTAGTGTAGACACCTTGTTGAGTGTAAGTTCAGACCGGGGGAGCTCCCTACTGTCCAACACCGGGCTGCTTGAGGAGGCGATTTGGCGCGAGGTGTCTGCACCCGGCAAACGGTTTCCAACAAAACCCAGCAGGTGATGGGGAATCTGGAACTCGCTGCCTGGAAGGCTGACAGGGAGAGAGACAGAAACCCACATCACTCTGAAGAAGGAGATGCCAAGGCAGGGATATGGGCTAAATGCTGGAGAATGGGACGAGGTCAGATTGGGAAGTCCAGTCGGCATGGATGGGTTGGGGCCGAAGGGCCTGTTTTTGTGCTGTGTGACTCTTTGGGTGGACTGCTGGTAAATGTGATTCGAATGGTTGGTTCTGACACCGACTCAATGGGCCGAAGGGCCTTTCTCTCGGTCTCTCTGACAGTTACAGTCAGCAGAAACTCTGGTTTGTCAGAAACAAGACCATTTCCTGTTTCCCTTCTGAGGTGGCGTACAAAGCAGGCTCCACGGCCTCTCTGGCGAAAAGCCTCTGTCAAACAGAGGCTGCTGTTAGACTCCCAACAGGGGAGCAGCTTGTGAGACCAGGAAAGGAGAGATACCAGTCAGTTTGACCGAGCCCGAAGGACAGGCGTCAGTAACAGCAGGCTGCTTCTCCTCCCCTTCACAGCCCCTGGCTGGGGGGGGGACATGCCCATCTCCTCGTCAGAGGGCCATAAGTTCAAATCCCACTCCAGAGCCTTGACTCGGTAACCCAGGCTGGCATTCCCTTGGAAGATTTACAAGGATGTTGCCAGGGTTGGAGGGTCTGAGCTACAGGGAGAGGCTGAACAGGCTGGGGCTGTTTTCCCTGGAGCGTCGGAGGCTGAGGGGGTGACCTGAGAGGTTTATAAAATCATGAGGGGCATGGATAGGATAAATAGACAAAGTCTTTTCCCTGGGGTGGGGGAGTCCAGAACTAGAGGGGCATAGGTTTAGGGTGAGAGGGGAAAGGTATAAAAGAGACCTAAGGGGTAACATTTTCACCCAGAGGGTGGTACGTGTATGGAATGAGCTGCCAGAGGAATTGAATTGAATTTATTGTCATGTGTACCGAGGCACAGTGAAAAGCTTTATCTTGCGAGAAATACAGGCAGATCACAGAGATATTTAGCATAGATCAGTAAATAACCAGCAGCAAAATCAAAACCACAGGTACAGGTGAATGTTAAGAGTGGTGGAGGCTGGTACAATTACAAGGCATCTGGATGGGTATCTGAATGGGAAGGGTTTGGAGGGATATGGGCCAAGTGCTGTAAGGTGGGACTGGATTAATGTAGGATATCTGGTCGGCATGGAGGAGTTGGGCCGAAGGGTCTGTTTCCGTGCTGTGTAACTCTGTGACACTAAGAGAGGGATGATAGGGAGAGAAACTGGGTTGGAGACCAGGGCTCTGACCCCATTACTGCTTGAGTTGAGTTGTCTCTGCAGCTGAATCACTGCAGGAGGCATGGTGTTCAGCACGTCCTTGTGCTGGTATCCAAACACAGGGCTGTCTCTCTCTCTCTCTCTCTCCCTGCACAACCCACTCTCATTCCCCAGTGAGTGGAATCAGATCAGCAGCCACAGAAAAGCTGTGTTATGAAATGTGCATTACGAGGCTAATTAATGTCACTCATTCCGAACAGCAGAGCTGATTCCATCCTACAGAGGCAGAGCTGTTAGTCAGACACCCACCCGAAACAGATCACAGGCAGAGAGTGTCAGCCACTAGGAGGCTGGGCAGAGTCAAGGTGACCCACTCTACCACAGTCACAGAGTCACACAGCACGGGAACAGACCCTTCGGCCCAACCCGTCCAAGGTGACCCACTCTACCACAGTCACAGAGTCACACAGCACAAAATCAGACCCTTCAGCCCAACACGTCCATGCTGACCCAGATATTCTACATTAATCTAGTCCCACCTGCCAGCACCCGGTCCATATCCCTCCAAACCCTTCCTACTCATCCAAATGCCTTTTAAATGTTGTAATTGTACCAGCCTCCACCACATCCTCTGGCAGCTCATTCCATACACGTCCCACCCTCTGGGTGAAAAAGTTGCCCCTTAGGTCTCTTTTATATCTTTCCCCTCTCACCCTAACCCTATGCCCCTCTAGTTCTGGGCTCCCCGACCCCAGGGAAAAGACTTTGTCTATTTACCCTGTCTATGTCCCTCATAATTTCATAAACCTCTATAAGGTCACCCCTCAGCCTCCGACGCTCCAGGGAAAACAGCCCCAGCCTGTTCAGCCTCTCCCTGTAGCTCAGACCCTCCAACCCTGGCAACATCCTTGTAAATCTTTTCTGAACCCTTTCAAGTTTCACAACACCCTTCCTGTCGCAGGGAGACCAGAACTGAACACAGTATTTGAAACATGGCCTCACCAATGTCACGTACAGTCACAACATGACCTCCCAACTCCCATTCCCACACGGAGAAATGATTTCCAATTCCAACCAAACTCTCTTGAGTCACTCCGTTGAGTCAGAAATGGGACGCGATTTGTCAGACTGTGTTGAACTTCACAAAACATCCAGCCATTTGGCCCAGTTAGAACGACAGCCCACCGCAGTAGTCCGGAGGGTTTATCAGAGCCATTCCTGGAATGGGCACGTCGTGTTGTGTGGACAAGTTGGACAGGGCCAGACTGATGTCTGCTTCCAAGTTTAGTCAGGGGTGACCTGCCTGGTCCAAAGGCCAGTTTGCTTAAAACCTGCCAGAGGGAATGTGTTAGAAACTTTCATTCACACAGAGGGTGGTGCGTGTGTGGAATGAGCTGCCAGAGGAAGTGATGGAGGCTGGTACAGTTACAGCATTTAAAGGCATCTGGAGAAGTGCCTGGATAGGAAGGGTTTGGAGGGTAATGGGCCAAACACAGGCGGGTGGGACTAGATTAGGTTAGGGATATCTGGTCAGCATGGACGGGTTGGACCGAAGGGCTTGTTTCTGTGCTGTGCATCTCTGTGACCCTAATTAATAGCAAGACATTTCGATAAGGTAATCAGACAGGGTCAATATGGTTTTGTGAAGGATAAATCATTTTTAGTTGTTCATCCAGGATGGAACATGTGTAGATAAAGGGGAACCGGTTGATGGACAGTATTTAGATTTCCAGATAATGCCACATCAAAAATTATTGGAGAGAATGGAACTCCATCATGTCAGGGTTAGTATATTAGGGTGGATGGACGATTGGCTGACACTCAGACAGCAGGGAGGAGGTGGGAATGGGTCGCTTTCATGTCTGCGGAACGTCATTGTGGTGTACACCAGAATGGTGCTAGGTTTACTATTCATATAAACAACGGGAGCGGCAGTGACTGAAGTTGGCAAGTTTGCTCAGGACTTAACGACAGCTCGGAATGGAACCTGGAAAGAGCACAGAAAGGTTGGCTACGTTACGGTGTGAGAGTTAGGGGAGGCAAAGGGATGTCAAATGGAATAGGCCACGAGACGCAGAAGTGGGCCATTCATAGGAACACAGAAAATGAAAGCAGGAGGACACCATTCGGCCCTTCTCTCCTGCTCCACCATTCAATACTATCACAGCTGACCGCCCTACTCAGTGCCCTGTTCCTGTTTTCTCCTGAATGCTTTAGTCCAAGGAACTCGATCGCAACTCTCTGTTGAAAACAATCAATGTCTCGGCCTTGATTGCAGACAATACCACTGGCTCACCAGTCTCTGAGTGAGGACAGAGTTCCCGTCTGCTCAGTCCGTCACGGTCTACATCCTTTACACTGTGACCCCTGGCTCTGACCTTTGACACCATCCTTGTCCTGTTAGAATCTTCCAGCTCTCGATGAGTATCTCTCCCCTCATCCTTCTCCTGTCCTAACCCCCGTCCAGTCTCTCTTTGGGTGGTCAGTGCCCCGGCGACACTGAAGGAACGGTGTCAGGGACTGACAGGCACAGAAAGGGAGACAAGGTACAACAATGGTGTTATCGCATGGTGCCAGAGGATGAGCGCTGTTGGTGGATTCCGGGTTTTAATATCAGTAAAGGGCCAGTTATCAAATCACAGGTCTCTCAGCAATGCGGAACGAGAGAGAGAGAGAGGACAGACAAGCAGTGGAGGGAGCAGTATGATGGAGTTGGAATGAGCAGGAGATTCTCTCTGTGATCCCAGTCCTGAGCAGTACTGACAGGGTAGAGACACCGTGCTCCCCTCCACAGAGATAGACAGATGCTGTTGAGATCAGACGCAGGAATTCAGGCAATGGGGAGCGACTGATGCACCCCGCAGGACCACGCCAGGATATCAGCTATGGGTGCTGACGGGACGTTCCCCCAACAGCCAGTAGGTCCTCATCTTCCCTTTACCCTGGAAGGCAAGAAGACACAAGGTGTGTGTGAGAGAGAGAGAGAGAGAGAGAGAGCTCAGCACCGGACCTCAGTGCCCACACGGTAACCTGCAGGTTTCCAGGCCGGGGGGAGCAGCCCAGTTCATGCAGGGAGGGGACTCAGGCCTGGGACACAGTGGGAGGAAGCCCTGGGGAAGGGGCTGGGTGACAGGTGGGCAGGCTGGGCACTGCCACACTCCCAGCTCACGGAGACACCGATGATGTTTCTGTCAGACACAGGGTCACCCCACCGTCCAATCAGGAGCTCAGCTTCCCAGTGACCGCCCTCCCCACCCGCTGATTGGACAGCTCTCCCCACACACAGCACACACTCTGCTCATTGACCCTCCACAGTGTAGAGGGAGCTTTACTCTGTATCTAACCCCGTGCTGTCCCTGTCCTGGGAGTGTTTGATGGGGGGACAGTGTAGAGGGAGCTTTACTCTGTATCTAACCCCGTGCTGTCCCTGTCCTGGGAGTGTTTGATGGGGGACAGTGTAGAGAGAGCTTTACTCTGTATCTAACCCTGTGCTGTCCCTGTCCCTGGGACCTCAGGGCTGTATGAAACACGCGGATCCTGTGCCACGATTTACCTTCAGTTCGATATCCCCCCGTAAATCCAGCTGGAAGCAGTTGAATTCCTCCAGCACAGCCTGTGTAGCTGCAGACAGGTGAATCTTCAGGGCTGAAGGGAGGAAGGTAAAGGCAGAGTGAATATGGCAGTCTCCCTGCGGCCCACACTCCCATGACCCTCCTCGCTTTCCCTGTCACTGAGAGACTCTGTCCTCAGAGAGCCCAGGGGAGCCCACACTGACCAGGAGTCAGCTCCTCAGCCCAGAGTGTCCCTCGTCCTGCTCATCATCAAAACAGCGGGTACTGCCCCACCCAGGAACAAGGATAACTGTTCCAGTCCCATCTCCCAAAAGCACGCTCAAGGGAGTGGGCCCTGTCGGAGGGTCAGTGCTGAGGGGGTGCCGCACTGTCGGAGGGTCAGTGCTGAGGGGGTGCTGCACTGTGAGAGGGTCAGTGCTGAGGGAGCGCTGCACTGTCGGAGGGTCAGTGCTGAGGGGGTGCTGCACTGTGAGAGGGTCAGTGCTGAGGGAGCGCTGCACTGTCGGAGGGTCAGTGCTGAGGGAGTGGGCACTGTCGGAGGGTCAGTGCTGAGGGAGTGCCGCACTGTCGGAGGGTCAGTGCTGAGGGAGTGGGCACTGTTGGAGGGTCAGTGCTGAGGGAGTGGGGCCTGTCGGAGGGTCAGTGCTGAGGGGGTGCCGCACTGTCGGAGGGTCAGTGCTGAGGGGGTGCTGCACTGTGAGAGGGTCAGTGCTGAGGGAGCGCTGCACTGTCGGAGGGTCAGTGCTGAGGGGGTGCTGCACTGTGAGAGGGTCAGTGCTGAGGGAGCGCTGCACTGTCGGAGGGTCAGTGCTGAGGGAGTGGGCACTGTCGGAGGGTCAGTGCTGAGGGAGTGCCGCACTGTCGGAGGGTCAGTGCTGAGGGAGTGGGCACTGTTGGAGGGTCAGTGCTGAGGGAGTGGGGCCTGTCGGAGGGTCAGTGCTGAGGGAGTGGGCACTGTCGGAGGGTCAGTGCTGAGGGAGTGCCGCACTGTCGGAGGGTCAGTGCTGAAGGGGTGCCGCACTGTCGGAGGGTCAGTGCTGAGGGAGTGCTACACTGTCAGAAGGTCAGTGCTGAGGGAGTGGGCACTGTCGGAGGGACAGTGCTGAGGGAGTGCTGCACTGTCAGAAGGTCAGTGCTGAGGGAGTGGGCACTGTCGGAGGGACAGTGCTGAGGGAGTGCTGCACTGTCAGAAGGTCAGTGCTGAGGGAGTGGGCACTGTCGGAGGGTCAGTGCTGAGGGAGTGGGCACTGTCGGAGGGTCAGTGCTGAGGGAGTGGGCCCTGTCGGAGGGTCAGTGCTGAGGGAGTGAGGCCTGTCGGAGGGTCAGTGCTGAGGGAGTGGGCACTGTCGGAGGGTCAGTGCTGAGGGAGTGGGCACTGTCACAGGGTCAGTGCTGAGGGAGTGGGCACAGTCGGAGGGTCAGTGCTGAGTGAATGGGCCCTGTCGGAGGGTCAGTGCTGAGGGAGTGGGGCCTGTCGGAGGGTCAGTGCTGAGGGAGTGCTGCACTGTCGGAGGGTCAGTGCTGAGGGAGTGGGCCCTGTCGGAGGGTCAGTGCCGTGGGAGTGGGCACTGTTGGATGGTCAGTGCTGAGGGAGTGCTGCACTGTCAGAAGGTCAGTGCTGAGGGAGTGGGCACTGTCGGAGGGTCAGTGCTGAGGGAGTGGGCCCTGTGGGAGGGTCAGTGCTGAGGGAGTGGGCACTGTCGGAGGGTCAGTGCTGAGGGAGTGGGGCCTGTCGGAGGGTCAGTGCTGAGGGAGTGGGCACTGTCGGAGGGTCAGTGCTGAGGGAGTGGGCACTGTCGCAGGGTCAGTGCTGAGGGAGTGGGCACTGTCGGAGGGTCAGTGCTGAGGGAGTGGGCCCTGTTGGAGGGTCAGTGCTGCGGGAGTGGGGCCTGTCGGAGGGTCAGTGCTGAGGGAGTGGGCACTGTCGGAGGGTCAGTGCTGAGGGAGTGCTGCACTGTCGGAGGGTCAGTGCTAAGGGAGTGGGCACTGTCGGAGGGTCAGTGCTGAGGTAGTGGGCACTGTCGGAGGGACAGCGCTGAGGGAGTGGGCCCTGTTGGGGACAGTCCTGAGTTGGGGATGACCCTGAGTTGGAGATGGCCCTGAGTTGGGGACAGTCCTGAGTTGGGGATGGTCCTGAGTTGGAGATGACCCTGAGTTGGGGACGGTCCTGAGTTGGGGATGACCCTGCGTTAGGGATGACCCTGGGTTGGCGATGACCCTGAGTTGGGGATGGCCCTGAGTTGGCGATGACCCTGAGTTGGGGATAACCCTGAGTTGGCGATGACCCTGAGTTGGGGACGGTCCTGAGTTGGGGATGGACCTGAGTTGGAGATGACCCTGAGTTGGAGATGGTCCTCAGTTGGGGATGGTCCTGAGTTGGAGATGGTCCTGAGTTGGAGATGGACCTGAGTTGGGGATGGACCTGAGTTGGGGATGACCCTGAGTTGGAGATGGTCCTGAGTTGGGGATGGCCATGAGTTGGGGATGGCCCTGAGTTGGAGATGGTCCTGAGTTGGAGATGACCCTGAGTTGGCGATGACCCTGAGTTGGGGATGACCCTGAGTTGGGGATGGCCCTGAGTTGGGGATAACCCTGAGTTGGGGACGGTCCTGAGTTGGGGATGGCCCTGAGTTGGAGATGACCCTGAGCTGGAGATGGTCCGGAGTTGGGGATGGCCCTGAGTTGGAGATGGTCCGGAGTTGGAGATGGACCTGAGTTGGGGATGACCCTGAGTTGGAGATGACCCTGAGTTGGCGAT
The DNA here is from genome assembly GCF_020745735.1 of Hemiscyllium ocellatum. Lineage (NCBI taxonomy): Eukaryota > Metazoa > Chordata > Chondrichthyes > Orectolobiformes > Hemiscylliidae > Hemiscyllium > Hemiscyllium ocellatum. The sequence continues at coordinate 2,616,341 of NC_083450.1, forward strand.
GACCCTGAGTTGGGGATGACCCTGAGCTGGAGATGGTCCGGAGTTGGGGATGGCCCTGAGTTGGAGATGGTCCGGAGTTGGAGATGGACCTGAGTTGGGGATGACCCTGAGTTGGAGATGACCCTGAGTTGGCGATGACCCTGAGTTGGGGATGACCCTGAGTTGGGGATGGCCCTGAGTTGGAGATGGTCCTGAGTTGGGGATGGCCCTGAGTTGGAGATGGCCCTGAGTTGGGGACGGTCCTGAGTTGGGGACGATCCTGAGTTGGGGATGGCCCTGAGTTGGGGACGGTCCTGAGTTAGGGATGGCCCTGAGTTGGGGATGGCCCTGAGTTGGGGATGACCCTGAGTTGGGGATGGTCCTGAGTTGGTGATGACCCTGAGTTGGTGATGGTCCTGAGTTGGGGATGGCCCTTTGTTGGGGATGACCCTGAGTTGGGGATGGCCCTGATTTGGGGATGACCCTGAGTTGGGGACGGTCCTGAGTTGGGGATGGCCATGAGTTGGGGATGGTCCTGAGTTGGGGATAGTCCTGAGTTGGGGATGACCCTGAGTTGAAGAGGACCCTGAGTTGGGGACAGCCCTGAGTTGGGGATGGTCCTGAGTTGGGGATGACCCTGAGTTGGGGATGGCCCTGAGTTGGCGATGGTCCTGAGTTGGAGATGACCCTGAGTTGAAGATGACCCTGAGTTGGGGATGGCCCTGAGTTGGGGATGGTCCTGAGTTGGGGATGGTCCTGAGTTAGGGATGGTCCTGAGTTGGGGATGACCCTGAGTTGGGGATGGCCCAGAGTTGGGGATGGTCCTGAGTTGGGGATGACCCTGAGTTGGGGATGGCCCTGAGTTGGGGACGGCCCTGAGTTGGGGACAGCCCTGAGTTGGGGATGGTCCTGAGTTGGGGATGACCCTGAGTTGGGGATGGCCCTGAGTTGGGGATGACCCTGAGTTGGAGATGGCCCTGAGTTGGGGATGGTCCTGAGTTGGGGATGACCCTGAGTTGGGGATGGCCCTGAGTTGGGGATGACCCTGAGTTGGGGATGGCCCTGAGTTGGGGATGACCCTGAGTTGGAGATGGCCCTGAGTTGGGGACGGCCCTGAGTTGGGGATGGTCCTGAGTTGGGGATGGTCCTGAGTTGGGGATGACCCTGAGTTGGGGATGGCCCTCAGTTGGCGATGGTTCTGAGTTGGAGATGACCCTGAGTTGGAGATGGCCCTGAGTTGGGGATGGTCCTGAGTTGGGGATGGCCCTCAGTTGGCAATGGTCCTGAGTTGGGGATGACCCTGAGTTGAAGATGGCCCTGAGTTGGGGATGGCCCTGAGTTGGGGATGGTCCTGAGTTGGGGACGGTCTAGAGTTGGGAATGACCCTGAGTTGGAGATGGTCCTGAGTTGGGGAGGGCCCTGAGTTGGGGATGGCCCTCAGTTGGCGATGGTCCTGAGTTGGAGATGACCCTGAGTTGGGGACGGCCCTGAGTTGGGGATGGTCCTGAGTTGGGGATGGTCCTGAGTTGGGGATGGCGCTCAGTTGGCAATCGTCCTGAGTTGGGGATGACCCTGAGTTGAAGATGGCCCTGAGTTGGGGATGGCCCTGAGTTGGGGATGGTCCTGAGTTGGGAATGACCCTGAGTTGGAGATGGTCCTGAGTTGGGGAGGGCCCTGAGTTGGGGACGGTCCTAAGTTGGGAATGACCCTGAGTTGGGGATGACCCTGAGTTGGGGATGGTCCTGAGTTGGAGATGACCCTGAGTTGGGGATGACCCTGAGTTGGAGATGACCCTGAGTTGGGGATGACCCTGAGTTGGAGATGGCCCTGAGTTGGGGATGGCCCTGAGATGGGGATGGCCCTGAGTTGGCGATGGTCCTGAGTTGGAGATGACTCTGAGTTGAAGATGACCCTGAGTTGGGGATGGCCCTGAGTTGGGGGTGGTCCTGAGTTGGGGATGTCCCTGAGTTGGGGATGGTCCTGAGTTGGGGATGGTCCTGAGTTGGGGATGACCCTGAGTTGGGGACGGTCCTGAGTTGGGGATGACCCTGAGTTGGGGATGGTCTTGAGTTGGGGATGACCCTGAGTTGGGGATGACCCTGAGTTGGGGATGGTCCTGAGTTGGAGATGACCCTGAGTTGGGGATGACCCTGAGTTGGAGATGACCCTGAGTTGAAGAGGACCCTGAGTTGGGGATGACCCTGAGTTGGAGATGGCCCTGAGTTGGAGATGGCCCTGAGTTGGGGATGGCCCTGAGATGGGGATGGCCCTGAGTTGGCGATGGTCCTGAGTTGGAGATGACTCTGAGTTGAAGATGACCCTGAGTTGGGGATGGCCCTGAGTTGGGGGTGGTCCTGAGTTGGGGATGTCCCTGAGTTGGGGATGGTCCTGAGTTGGGGATGGCCCTGAGTTGGGGATGGTCCTGAGTTGGGGATGACCCTGAGTTGGGGACGGTCTTGAGTTGGAGATGGCCCTGAGTTGGGGATGACCATGAGTTGGGGACGGTCCTGAGTTGGGGACGGTCCTGAGTTGGGGATGGTCCTGAGTTGTAGATGACCCTGACTTGGGGATGGTCTTGAGTTGGAGATGGCCCTGAGTTGGGGATGGCCCTGAGTTGGGGATGGTCCAGAGTTGGGGATGGTCCAGAGTTGGAGATGACCCTGAGTTGGGGATGGTCCTGAGTTGGGGATGACCCTGAGTTGGAGATGACCCTGAGTTGGGGACGGTCCTGAGTTGGAGATGACCCTGAGTTGGGGATGGTCCTGAGTTGGGGATGACCCTGAGTTGGGGATGACCCTGAGTTGGGGACGGTCCTGAATTGGGGATGGTCCTGAATTGGGGATGGTCCTGAGTTGGGGATGGCCCTGAGTTGGAGATGACCCTGAGTTGGGGATGGTCCTGAGTTGGGGATGACCCTGAGTTGGGGATGGGCCTGACTTTGAGATGGTCCTGCCTGCCACACCCACGGTTGAGGAATGAGAAGGAGCAGCAAAATGGACGGGCTCCCTTCGCTTGCCCGGCCTTACCTTCACCGTTAGACTCCATACGTGAGGCTGTGTTTACCGTGTCCCCAAACAGGCAGTACCTGGGCATCTTCAAGCCAACCACACCAGCACACACCGGCCCTGTGAACGGAAAGGATTAGGCTAGGAGGAGGGTCGCTGTGAGTGAATGACGGGCCAGGCTAGAAGGGCCGAATGGCCTGATGTTCCAAAGTGGACTGTAAGAGGAACCAACCTCAAGTCCTACGCTCGACACTGCGAAGGGGTCCTTGATCGGGTGAGGTCCCTTCACTGCTTTGACCCCAGAGGCATCAATCGGGGAATCCCTACAGTGTGGGAGCAGGCCATTCGACCCATTGAATGAACACTGATCCTCAGAAGTGCATCCCACCCAGACACTATCCCTTTAACCCTGCTCGACCTGCGGCCAACCCACCCTAACCTGCACATCCCTGGACACTATGGGACAATATCCCACGGCCAATCCACCCTAACCTGCACATCCCTGGGCACTATGGGACAATTTCCCATGGCCAACCCACCCTAACCTGCACATCCCTGGTCAGTGTGGGATAATGGAGATGTGAGGGTTGCAGAGAATGCTGAGTCACCGTGCTGACCATGTACATGCGAAACCAACTTTAATTCAGGGGCTGTTGCTAGGCGGTCGTCAGCAAATTTGGAACATTCTCTACATCTGTTTGTCCAACGGCTAAGCCGTAATCCCACCTCATGTCTGGCTCTGAGGGAGATCCTGCTAATATCATTACCCCAGCCTCTTGTATTCCTCCTGTACCCCTGCTTGGATTTCCATTTCCAGGCATTTATTTGACCCCTGCCCCATCCTTCCTTGTTGAAAGTTCCTGTTGAACGTGCAACAGGGCTCACCTGCCTCGATCATAAAGGTTCCAGCCATTGCCCAGCTGTGTCTGATGGTGCCCACCCCTCCCCAGGTGTGGACCTGTTGCCCCCACCCCCTACCCCACCCCCCCCCACCCCCTTACCGGTGTGGATTCCGATCCGGAGTCTCAGCTGCTGCTCAGGCCGGTGCCGGGTTTTGAACGTCTTGACGGCTTCGAGGAGGGCAAGAGACATCCGAGCCACCTCCCGGGCGTGAAGTTTCCCATTCCGGACCGGAAGGCCAGACACCACCATGTAGGCATCTCCAATCGTCTCCACCTGCAGGCACATCGAGCGAGGGAACGAGGGAACGAGGGAACGGAGGGAGGGACAGAGAGGAATAGGCTGAGAGACTGAGTGATCGAGAGAGAGAGAGAGAGTGGAGGCGGAGGGAGGGGAGGGACAGACATGATGAGGGAGGGAAAAAGACAATGAGGGAGAGAGGGAGATGATGAGGGAGAGAGAGATGATGAGAGAGAGGATGAGGGAGAGAGTAGTTGAGGGAGAGAGATGATGAGGGACAGAGAGGATGAGGGAGAGCAAAATGATGAGGGAGAGAGAGAGATGATGAGAGAGAGATGATGAGGGAGAGAGAGATGATGAGGGAGAGAGAGATGACGAGGAAGAGGGAGATGATGAGGGAGAGAGAGAGGATCAGGAGGAGGGGGGCAGCGTTTACCTTATAAACATCAAAGTTGTCAATGATGGCATCGAAGCAGGTATAGAGATCGTTGAGTAAAGTCACGACCTGCAGCGAATCAGAGGAGAGCTTACTGGCTGGTTGGCAGCATCAACATTAACCATTGGACAGGCTGGGATGGAGGGAGCTCAGGGGTACACCTCAGTGATCTCCCAGCGGGGTATGGGAGGGGGGAGGGGGGTAAGGAGCCCAGTCCCTGGGTATTACCCTGTGGGGGGGGGGGAGGGGTAAGGAGCCCAGTCCCTGGGTATTACCCTGTGGGGGGGGAGGGGGGTAAGGAGCCCAGTCCCTGGGTATTACCCTGTGGAGGGGGGGGGGGGTAAGGAGCCCTGTCCCTGGGTATTACCCTGTGGGGGGGGGGGGGTAAGGAGCCCAGTCCCTGGGTATTACCCTGTGGGGGGGGGGGGTAAGGAGCCCAGTCCCTGGGTATTACCCTGTGGGGGGGTAAGGAGCCCAGTCCCTGGGTATTACCCTGTGGGGGGGGGGGGTAAGGAGCCCAGTCCCTGGGTATTACCCTGTGGGGGGGGGGGGGTAAGGAGCCCAGTCCCTGGGTATTACCCTGTGGGGGGGGGGGGTAAGGAGCCCAGTCCCTGGGTATTACCCTGTGGGGGGGTAAGGAGCCCAGTCCCTGGGTATTACCCTGTGGGGGGGTAAGGAGCCCAGTCCCTGGGTATTACCCTTGGGGGGGGTAAGGAGCCCAGTCCCTGGGTATTACCCTGTGGGGGGGTGTTTACAGAGTGCAGGGTGGGGTGGGGAGTGGGGGGGGGGGGGGGGGGGGGTGAGTTATTACCTCCATCGGGGTGCTCTCGGCTGACATGGCGGTGAAGCCCACAATGTCACTGAAGTAGATGGTGACACTGTCAAACGCCTCTGCTTCGACCACCTCCCCCCTCTTCAGCTGCTCAGCCACCGAGCTGGCAATGGGAGAGAGAGAGAGAGAGAGAGAGAGAGAGTCCGATGTCGGGGGGGGTCAGATCACCGGGTACACCACCGCCACATCCCCCTCCCCACTCTCCCGCCCAACCCCGCTCTGACCCACTCACCGTCCCCACCGGTCCCTCAGTGTCGCTGGGTCCCAGCCCCGGGGTAGTGGAGGGGGACACAGTGAGAAGGTCACTCTGCGCTCATAATGATCCACAGGGAGGTCACTGCTGTCCGAGTGACTCCCTAAAACCACCCAGTAAACCCAGCCCCCCACCCCCCCAAACCTCACCAACAAACTGGGTCCAGAGCAGGAAAGGAAATCTATCACCCTTACCTATGGCCAATTCCCCATGGCTGACCCACCCAGCCTACAGACCCCTGGACACTACGGCCAATTCCCCATGGCTGACCCACCCAGCCTACAGGCCCCTGGACACTATGGTCAATTTCCCATGGCTGACCCACCCAGCCTACAGACCCCTGGACACTATGGTCAATTTCCCATGGCTGACCCACCCAGCCTACAGACCCCTGGATACTACGGCCAATTTCCCATGGCTGACCCACCCAGCCTACAGGCCCCTGGACACTACGGCCAATTCCCCATGGCTGACCCACCCAGCCTACAGGCCCCTGGACACTACGGCCAATTCCCCATGGCTGACCCACCCAGCCTACAGACCCCTGGACACTACGGCCAATTCCCCATGGCTGACCCACCTAGTGTACAGACCCCTGGACACTACGGCCAATTCCCCATGGCTGACCCACCTAGTGTACAGACCCCTGGACACTATGGTCAATTTCCCATGGCTGACCCACCTAGTGTACAGACCCCTGGACACTATGGTCAATTTCCCATGGCTGACCCACCCAGCCTACAGACCCCTGGACACTACGGCCAATTTCCCACGGCTAACCCACCCAGCCTGCAGACCCCTATAACCAATTTACACATGGCCTCCCCATCGAGTTATAGGTTATTGAGTCATCCAGCAACGAAACCGACCATTCGGCCCAACCAGTCCACACTGACCCTAATCCCTAACTCAACCAGTCCCACTTGCCTGCAGCTGGCCCATATCCCTCCAAAACCTTTCCTGTTCACATCCTTATCCCAACGTTGTAACTGTTCCTGCATCCCCCACTTTCTCAGGAAACTCCTTCCACGTGTGAGTGTACAAAAGCTGACCCTCAAGTCCTTTTAGAAAGCTTCCACCTCTCACCTTAAAAATACGCGGCCCCCCAGTTTTAAACTCAGCCACCCCAGAGAAAAGGCACCTGCGGTTCACCCTCGCGATTTTATAATCCTCACGACGTTCCAGCGAGAAAGTCCCAGCCTCTCCATTCCTGGTGAGGTTCCTTCTGCACCCTCTCCAGTTTAAAACTATCCCCGTTGTCACAGGGAGACCGCAACTGGGTGTAGCCCACCAGCAACCTCCAACCTCAGCAAATGTACACGGGGAGGAAACTCGCATGGTTGGGGCGAGAACATGGAAGACCATGGACAGTAGAATCTCTCAGCGGGCAGGAGGAGGCCACTGGGTTTTCCCTGGACAGCCCGGAGCTGAGGGGGGGAAGGGGTAGATGGGCCGAAGGTACTTACTGTGGCAGGATTTGATAAAGCAAAGCCTCTGCAATGCCTTTCTCATCTAGGTAGGCCTGAGTCCGGTCCTCCACCAACTCTTCCAGGTTATCGGCGTAGTGCTCCATCCTCGACAGCAGGTTATCCAGGATGTTGGAACTGCTCTCCCTGAGGAAGCAGGCAGGACGGAGAGACAGTGACCAGGGAGTTTTCCATTGGAGAACTGACTGGGTGAGGGGTTAGGGGGTGGGGGGGAGGGGGGGAGGATCCTGTATCACCCAGGTGGGGGAGGCGATGGCCAAGTGGCCGGACTGGTCAGGTTCTGGGGACCCGGATTCGAATCCCCACCACAGCAGCTAGTCCCATGAACCAGTCCCGTCCCCCCTGCTCCTGGTCCGTATCCCTCCAAACTTTTCCCAGGCATCTGCTTCTCCAAACGTCTTTGTGTCCATCTCGGAGTTTGGATTATTAAGGAAACGCAGTGCGCCGGGGGGCAGTGGGAAAGGAAGGGGGGGAACGGTCAGGATTAAGGTGGTCATATTGAATCCAAGTGGGAGTATTATGGGTGGCACGGTGGCTCAGTGGTTAGCACGGCAGCCTCAGAGCATGAGGGACGCAGGTTCAATTCCAGGCTCGGGCTACTGTCTGTGTAGGTTTTGCACATCCTCCCTGTGTCAGTGTGGGTTTGCTCTGGGTGCTCCAGTTTCCTCCCACAGTCATAAGACATGCAGGTTAGGGTGGGTTGGCCATGGGAAATTGTCCCATAGTGCCCAGGGATGTGCAGGTTAGGGTGGGTTAGCCATGGGAAATTGTCCTATAGTGCCCAGGGATGTGCAGGTTAGGGTGGGTTGGCCATGGGAAATTGTCCCATAGTGTCCAGGGATGTGCAGGTTAGGGTGGATTGGCCATGGGAAATTGTCCCATAGTGCCCAGGGATGTGCAGGTTAGGGTGGGTTGGCCATGGGAAATTGTCCCACAGTCCCAGGGATGTGCAGGATAGGGTGGAGTGGCCATGGGAAATTGTCCCATAGTGTCCAGGGATGTGCAGGTTAGGGTGGATTGGCCATGGGAAATTGTCCCATAGTGCCCAGGGATGTGCAGGTTAGGGTGGATTGGCCATGGGAAATTGTCCCATAGTGCCCAGGGATGTGCAGGTTAGGGTGGATTGGCCATGGAGAATTGTCCCATAGTGCCCAGGGATGTGCAGGTAAGGGTGGATTGGTCGTGGGAAATTGTCCCATAGTGCCCAGGGATGTGCAGGTTAGGGTGGGTTGGCCATGGGAAATTGTCCCATAGTGCCCAGAGATATTCGGGTTAGGGTGAATTGGCCATGGGAAATTGTCCCATAGTGCCCAGGGATGTGCAGGTTAGGGTGGGGTGGCCATGGGAAATTGTCCCATAGTGTCCAGGGATGTGTAGGTTAGGGTGGATTGGCCATGGGAAATTGTCCCATAGTGCCCAGGGATGTGCAGGTTAGGGTGGATTGGCCATGGGGAATTGTCCCATAGTGCCCAGGGATGTGCAGGTTTGGGTGGATTGGCCATGGGAAATTGTCCCATAGTGCCCAGGGATGTGCAGGTTAGGGTGGATTGGCCATGGGAAATTGTCCCATAGTGCCCAGGGATGTGCAGGTTAGGGTGGATTGGCCATGGGAAATTGTCCCATAGTGCCCAGGGATGTGCAGGTTTGGGTGGATTGGCCATGGGAAATTGTCCCATAGTGTCCAGGGATGTGCAGGTTAGGGTGGATTGGCAGTGGGATATTGTCCCATAGTGTCCAGGGATGTGCAGGTTAGGGTGGATTGGCCATGGGAAATTGTCCCATAGTGCCCAGGGATGTGCAGGTTAGGGTGGATTGGCCATGGGAAATTGTCCCATAGTGCCCAGGGATGTGCAGGTTAGGGTGGATTGGCCATGGGAAATTGTCCCATAGTGC
>NC_083450.1:2627865-2711747 GCF_020745735.1 Hemiscyllium ocellatum
CCGTCCATGCTGACCCAGATATCCCAACCCAGTCTAGTCCCACCTGCCAGCACCCGGCCCATATCCCTCCAACCCTTCCTTTTCGTATATCCATCCAAATGCCTTTCAAATGTTGCAATTGTACCAGCCTCCACCACTTCCTCTGGCAGCTCATTCCATACACGTACCACCCTCTGTGTGAAAACGTTGCCCCTTAGGTCTCTTTTATATCTTTCCCCTCTCACTCTAAACCTATGCCCTCTACCTCTGGACTCCCTGACCCCAGGGAAAAGACATTGTCTGTTTACCCTATATCCATGCCCCTCATAATTTTGTAAACCTCTATAAGGTCACCCCTCAGCCTCCGACACTCCAGGGAAAACAGCCCCAGCCTGTTCAGCCTCTCCCTGTAGCTCAGATCCTCCAACCCTGGCAACATCCTTGTAAATCTTTTCTGAACCCTTTCAAGTTTCACAACATCTTTCCGATAGGAAGGAGACCAGAATTGCACGCAATATTCCAACAGTGGCCTAACCAATGTCCTGTACAGCTGCAACATGACCTCCCAACTCCTGTACTCAATACTCTGACCAATAAAGGAAAGCATACCAAACGCCACCTTCACTATCCTATCTACCTGCGACCCCACTTTCAAGGAGCTATGAACCTGCACTCCAAGGTCTCTTTGTTCAGCAACACTCCCTAGGACCTTACCATGAAGTGTATAAGTCCTGCTAAGATTTGCTTTCCCAAAATGAAGCATCTAGCATTTATCTGAATTAAACCCCATCTGTCACTTCTCAGCCCATTGGCCCATCTGGTCCAGATCCTGTTGTAATCTGAGGTAGCCATCTTCACTGTCCACTACACCTCCAAGTTTGGTGTCATCTGCAAACTTACTAACTATACCTCTTATGCTCGCATCCAAATCATTTATGTAAATGATAAAAAGTAGAGGGCCCAGCACCGATCCTTGTGGCACTCCACTGGTCACAGGCCTCCAGTCTGAAAAACAACCCTCCACCACCACCCTGTCTTCTACCTTTGAGCCAGTTCTGTATCCAAATGGCTAGTTCCCCCTGTATTCCATGAGATCTAACCTTGCTAACCAGTCTCCCATGGGGAACCTTGTTGAATGCCTTACTGAAGTCCATAGAGTCACGTCAACTGCTCTGCCCTCATCAATCCTCTTTGTTACTTCTTCAAAAAACTCAATCAAGTTTGTGAGACATGATTTCCCACGCACAAAGCCATGTTGACTATCCCGAATCAGTCCTTGCCTTTCCAAATACATGTACATCCTGTCCCTCAGGGTTCCCTCCAACAACTTGCCCACCACCGAGGTCAGGCTCACCGGTCTATAGTTCCCTGGCTTGTCCTTACCGCCCTTCTTAAACAGTGGCACCACGTTAGCCAACCTCCAGTCTTCCAGCACCTCACCTGTGACTATCGATGATACAAATATCTCAGCAAGAGGCCCAGCAATCACTTCTCTAGCTTCCCACAGAGTTCTCGGGTACACCTGATCAGGTCCTGGGGATTTATCCACCTTTAACCATTTTAAGACATCCAGCACTTCCTCCTCTGTAATCTGGACATTTTGCAAGATGTCACCATCTATTTCCCGACAGTCTATATCTTCCATATCCTTTTCCACAGTAAATACTGATGCAAAATATTCATTTAGTATCTCCTCCATTTTCTGTGGTTCCACACAAAGGCCGCCTTGCTGATCTTTGAGGGGCCCTATTCTCTCCCTAGTTACCCTTTTGTCCTTAATATATTTGTAAAAACCCTTTGGATTCTCCTTAATTTTATTTGCCAAAGCTATCTCATGTCCCCGTTTTACCCTCCTGATTTCCCTCTTAAGTATACTCCTACTGCCTTTATACTCTAAGGATTCACTCGATCTATCCTGTCTGTACCTGACATATGCTTCCTTCTTTTTCTTAACCAAAGCCTCAATTTCTTTAGTCATCCAGCATTCCCTATACCTACCAGCCTTCCCTTTCACCCTGACAGGAATATACTTTCTCTGGATTCTTGTTATCTCATTTCTGAAGGCTTCCCATTTTCCAGCCGTCCCTTTACCTGCGAACATCTGCCTCCAATCAGCTTTCGAAAGTTCTTAGCTGAGAATGTGTTGCTGGTTAAAGCACAGCAGGTTAGGCAGCATCCAAGGAGCAGGAAATTCGACGTTTCGGGCCAGAGCCCTTCATCAGGAATGAGGAGAGGGTGCCAGGCAGGCTAAGATAAAAGGTAGGGAGGAGGGACTTGGGGGAGGGGCGATGGAGATGTGATAGGTGGAAGGAGGTCAAGGTGAGGGTGATAGGCCGGAGTGGGGTGGGGGCGGAGAGGTCAGGAAGAAGATTGCAGGGTAGGAGGGCGGTGCTGAGTTGAGGGAACCGACTGAGACAAGGTGGGGGGAGGGGAAATGAGGAAACTGGAGAAATCTGAGTTCATTCCTTGTGGTTGGAGGGTTCCCAGGCGGAAGATGAGGCGCTCTTCCTCCAACCGTCCTGTTGCCATGGTCTGGCGATGGAGCAGTCCAAGGACCTGTATGTCCTCGGTGGAGTGGGAGGGAGAGTTAAAGTGTTGAGCCATGGGGTGGTTGGGTTGGTTGGTCCGGGCGCCCCAGAGGTGTTCCCTGAAGCGTTCTGCAAGTAGGCGGCCCGTCTCCCCAATATAGAGGAGGCCACATCGGGTGCAGCGGATGCAATAGATGATGTGTGTGGAGGTGCAGGTGAATTTGTGGCGGATATGGAAGGATCCCTTGGGGCCTTGGAGAGAAGTGAGGGAGGAGGTGTGGGCGCAAGTTTTACATTTCCTGCGGTTGCAGGGGAAGGTGCCGGGAGTGGAGGTTGGGTTGGTGGGGGGTGTGGACCTGACGAGGGAGTCACGAAGGGAGTGGTCTTTGCGGAACGCTGATAGGGGAGGGGAGGGAAATATATCCCTGGTGATGGGGTCCGTTTTTGTTTTTCGCAAGTTCTTGCCTAATACCGTCAAAACTGGCCTTTCTCCAATTTAGGATTTCAACTTTTAGATCTGGTCTATCCTTTTCCATCACTATTTTAAAACAAATAGAATTATGGTCGCTGGCCCCAAAGTGCTCCCCCACTGACACCTCAGTCACCTGCCCTGCCTTATTTCCCAAGAGTAGGTCAAGTTTTGCACCTTCTCTAGTAGGTACATCCACATACTGAATCAGAAAATTGTCTTGTACACATTTAAGAAATTCCTCTCCATCTAAACCTTTAACACTATGGGAGTCCCAGTCTGTGTTTGGAAAGTTAAAATCCCCTATCATAACTACCATATTATTCTTACAGATAGCTGAGATCTCCTTACAAGTTTGTTTCTCAATTTCCCGCTGACTATTGGGGTGTCTATAATACAATCCCAATAAGGTGATCATCCCTTTCTAATTTCTCAGTTCCTCCCTGGATATATTTCCGGGAATATCCTCCCTCAGCACAGCTGTAATGCTATCCCTTATCAAAAACACCACTCCCCCTCCTCTCTTGCCTCCCTTTCTATCCTTCCTGTAGCATTTGTATCCTGGAGCATTAAGCTGCCAGTCCTGCCCATCCCTGAGCCATGTTTCTGTAATTGCTATGATATTCCAGTCCCATGTTCCTAACCATGCCCTGAGTTCATCTGCCTTCCCTGTTCGGCCCCTTGCATTGAAATAAATGCAGTTTAATTCCCTGTCTGTTTGACTCACTTCTGTTCTCAGCTGTGCCCATCTCAGATCGATCTCTTTCCTCACTATCTCGCTGGGTCCCATCCTCCCACCTTACTCGTTTAAATCCTCCCGAGCAGCTCTAGCAAATCTCCCTGCCAGTATATTAGTCCCCTTCCAATTTAGGTGCAATCCGTCCTTCTTGTACAGGTCACTTCTACCCCAAAAGAGATTCCAATGATCCAAAAATGTGAATCCTTCTCCCATACACCAGCTCCTCAGCCATGCATTCATCTGCTCTATCCTCCTATTCCATTGGGTTTGTGTGTGTGTGTGTGTGTGTATGTGTCTGTATATGTGTGTGTGTGGGGGGGGGGGGGGGTGTCTGTGTGTGTGTCGTGTGTGTGTGTGTGTGTGGGTGGGGGGTGTGTGTCTGTGTGTGTGTGTGTCTGTGTGTGTCAGTGTGTCTGTCTGTGTGTGGGGGGGCATGTGTGTGTCTGTTTGGGCGTGTGTGTGTGTCAGTGTGTGTGTCTGTTTGGGCACGTGTGTATGTGTGTGTCTGTGTGTGTGTCTGTGTGGGTGTATGTGTCTTTGTGTGTGTGAGTGTGGGTGTGAATGTGTCTGTGTGTGCATGTGTGTCTGTGAGTGTATGTGTCTGTGTGTGTCTGTTTGTCTGTCTGTGTGTGTCTGTATGTGTGAGTGTGTTTGTGTGTCTGTCTGTCTATGTGTGTGTCTGTCTGTGCGTGTTTGTGTGTGTATCTGTGTGTGTGTATCTGTGTGGGTGTGTGTGGGTGTCTGTCTGTGTGTGCGTGTTTGTGTATGTGTCTGTGTGTGTGTGTCTGTGTGTGTGTGTATCTGTGTGTGTATATCTGTGTGGGTGTGTGTGGGTGTCTGTCTGTGTGTGTCTGTCTGTGCGTGTTTGTGTGTGTGTGTGTGTGTGTGTGTGTATATATGTGGGTGGGTGTGTGTGTGTGTGGGTGTGTGGGTGGGTGTGTGTGTGTGTGGGTGTGTGGGTGTGTGTGTGTGTGTGTGGGTGTGTGAGTGTGTGTGTGTGTGTGTGTGTGTGTGTGTGTGTGGGTGTGTGTGTGTGTGGGTGTGTGTGTGTGTGGTGTGTGCTAACTCTCCCCCAGGCCCAGGCCGGGCTGAGCTGGGAGCAGATTCTGAGGGTCCGGTCAGAGGCTGCTGGGAATCCAGGCCCCGGTTAGCTGCAAGGTGGAGGAACGTTTCCCCGAGACCAGTCATCCACATTAACCATTAACCACACTAACCATTAACCACACTAACCATTAACCACACTAACCAAGCAGCTGAAACAGGCTTAGACACGGAAATAAGCAAAAGGACTTTAGTCTTGAGCTGAGAAGGAAACCAATGGTGAAGACAGAACTGCTGCGGGGTTGTTTAATAACCAACAGCTCAGATAATATGGACATTGTTCCGTGATTTCCAGGGACTGGGTGGGAAGGCCAGGAACCAACAATTGAAATTCAGTAAGAGGGAAGAAATTTGCATTTCAATAGTGCCTCTGTCATCCTCAAAAACTTGCCCAACATGTTGCAGCCAATGAAACCATTTCTGAGCTGGACTGACTTCACATTGGAAGGATATCGACAGCCAATGTTGTATCAAAGCAGAGTAAAGGGCAGAAAGAGGCCATTCGGTCCATCAGCACCTCGGTGACCCTCCAAACAACATCCCGCACAGAACTGCAGCAAAGTTTCCAAACGGAGCAACATCACCGCTCCCTCAGCACTGACCCTCCGACAGTGCCCACTCCCTCAGCACTGTCCCTCCGACAGTGCCCACTCCCTCAGCACTGTCCCTCCGACAGGGCCCACTCCCTCAGCACTGACCCTCCGACAGGGCCCACTCCCTCAGCACTGACCCTCCGACAGGGCCCACTCCCTCAGCACTGACCCTCCGACAGGGCCCACTCCCTCAGCACTGTCCCTCCGACAGGGCCCACTCCCTCAGCACTGACCCTCCGACAGGGCCCACTCCCTCAGCACTGACCCTCCTACAGGGCCCACTCCCTCAGCACTGACCCTCCGACAGGGCCCACTCCCTCAGCACTGACCCTCCGACAGGGCCCACTCCCTCAGCACTGACTCTCCGACAGGGCCCACTCCCTCAGCACTGACCCTCCGACAGGGCCCACTCCCTCAGCACTGACCCTCCTACAGGGTCCACTCCCTCAGCACTGACCCTCCGACAGTGCCCACTCCCTCAGCACTGACCCTCCGACAGTGCCCACTCCCTCAGCACTGACCCTCCGACAGTGCGGCACTCCCTCAGCACTGACCCTCCGACAATGCGGCACTCCCTCAGCACTGACCCTCTGACAGTGCGGCCCCTTGAGAAAGGACTCAGTCCCTGCCCTGACTGTGTCAGATGCCCGTCCTCACCTCCGTGGGTGGGGTCTTCCATAACGAAGCACTGTGGGGGGGGGGGGGGGGCTGTGAAGGAGGAGGTAACCCCTCGCTGGCAGGGAATAATTGAGCAGCTGCAATGGTGCACTGGTGGCAATGCTGCAGTCAGGGGCTGGGGCTGGGGGCACTCGGGGACGCTGGGTTAACCCGTCTACCGCGCTTGGCTGACTTACCTGTTAAACCTACGCACGAGGACCTTGATCTGATTGAAGTCGGGTCTCTCGAGCACGTCTTCAGCCCAGCATCTCTGCATCAGGGCACTGAGCTCCGCTACCCCCGGGCTGCACAGGCCTGTGCTAGGCCGGAACTGAGGCGTCTGGACACGCACCACATTCTCCACAATCTCTGAGGGAGACATTTCACACACCGATGGTCAGTGGGGATGGAGGGTCACCCACCGCTACGGACATTTACTGGGGCATGGGCATTGTCCCTCACCTCACACAAACCGTACCCCAGTGAGAGTCAGTGTGTGTGTGGGACCCCGTATCCCAGTGAGAGTCAGTGTGTTTGTGGGACTGTACCCCAGTGAGAGTCAGTGTGTGTGTGTGGGACCCTGTACCCCAGTGAGAGTCAGTGTGTGTGTGGGACCCTGTACCCCAGTGAGAGTCAGTGTGTGTGTGGGACCCTGTACCCCAGTGAGAGTCAGTGTGTGTGTGGGACTGTACCCCAGTGAGAGTCAGAGTGTGTGGGACGTGTATTGGATCTGGGAAGTTTGATGGTGCTGGTAGCAAAAGTGATTCCTGGTTCTGTTCACCGAGACCCTGTGCGGGACAGTGAGTGTACAGTTCTGTCAATGCACAGTGACCGGTTCTCTCCTCCCCTGTCAGCACCAACCTGCTGTCCCATGTCCGGCTGGATCGTTTCTGGGTTTGGCTTCAAGACACACTTTGAAACTCGAATGACTGATTTAGGACTGTTTTAAACTCATTCCTGGGTTTTGGGTGTTGGTGTCTGGGCCAGTATTTCCTGGCCATCCCGAGCTGCCCAGAGGACGGTTCAGAGTCATCCCTGTAGGCTGTGGGTCTGGAGTCACGTATAGGCCTGTCCAGGGCAGGATGGCAGGTTCCTTCCCTGAGGGTCCTGAGTGACCCCGGTGGGTTTCCACTGACAATGGCTTCATGATGATGGTTAGTCCCTGAGCTTTCCCACAGGGTGGAGCTGGCCGGACCAGTGCCCATGACTCTCCCTGAGAATGGCGGTGCCCAGGGACTGGTTCCACTTTCTGCCTGGCAATGTTCAGACCACACCCACAGGCTTCCCATGCCCGACTGTCACACCCAGCTCTGTCTGAGATTCCACACTCCAGAGCCTTCTTACTCTGAGGGGGGTCCGTGTGGGTCTGTGTGTGTGTGTGTGTCTGTGTATGTCTGTGAGTGTGTGTGTCTGTGTGTCAGTGTGTGTCTGCGTGTCTGTGTGTGTGGGGGGGAGGGGGTGTGTGTGTGTTGGGGGGGAGGGGTGTGTGTGTGTCAGTGTGTGGGGGGGAGGGGTGTGTGTGTGGGGGGGGAGGGGTGTGTGTGTGTGTGTGTGTGTGAGTTTGTGTGTCTGTGTGTGTGCGTGTGTGAGGGTGTGTGTGTGTGTGTGTGTGCCTGTGTCTGTGTCGGGGGGAGGGGTGTGAGTGTGTGTGTGTGAGTGTGTGTGTGTGTGTGTGTGTGTGTGTGAGGGTGTGTGTGTCTGTGTGTGTGTGTGTGTGTGTCTGTGTCTGTGTGTGTGGGGGGGGAGGTGTGTGTGTGTGTGTGAGGGTGTGTGTGTGAGTGTGTGTGTCTGTGTGTGTCTGTGTCTGTGTGTGTGTGGGGGGGAGGTGTGAGTGTGTGTGTGTCTGTGTCTGTGTGTGTGTGGGGGGAGGGGTGCGTGTGTGTGTGAGTGTGTGTGTGTGTGAGTCTGTGTGTGTGTCTGTGTCTGTGTCTGTGTGTGTGTGGGGGGAGGGGTGTGTGTGTGTGTGTGAGTGTGTGTGTCAGTGTGTCTGTGTGTGAGGGTGTGTGTGTGTGTCGGTGTGTGTGTGTATGGGGGGGAGGGGTGTGTGTGTGCGTGTGTGTGTGTGAGGGTGTGTGTGTCAGTGTGTGTGTGTGTGTGTGGATTCCTGTACCTAGAGGATGATCAGAGATGATCCACTCGATCCCTGACCTGCAGAGTGGAAGGATATCTGATATGGTTCAGCCCCTTTCCCCATCACATCGACCCAATGGTCTGTGTGGCCAATGCTGTACCAGCTTTGAGAAGATTAGTAGCTCAGGTTGAGGTTCTGGATGTAGGTTTGCTCACTGAGCTGGAAGATTCAAGTTCCGACGTTTCGTCACCAGACTCGGTAACATCTTCAGTGAGCCTCCGGACGAAGCAACGCTGATGCTTCCTGCTTTCTATGTATATGTTTGGGTTTCTTTGGGTTGGTGATGTCATTTCCTGTAGTGATGTCATTTCCAATGGTGGTATGTACCCAAACATTTACAGAGAAAGTAGGAAGCATCAGTGTTGCTTCGTCCAGAGGCTCACTGAAGATGTTACCCAGTATGGTGACGAAACGTCTGAACTTGAACCTTCCAGCTCAGTGAGCAAACCAACATCCGTGGCTGTCGAATTGTGCCCAGCAAGATCCCGCAGGAATTCCCCAGCGCTCCCCTCCCTCAGCAACACTGGCCTTACCTTTGGGAGTGAGGTTTCTGCCCTCGATGTAGAAGGGGCCATTCCGCAGGGCTATCTCCTGGAGGATGATCCCAAAGCTGTACACGTCTCCTTTCAGAGAGCCTGCCAAGGGGCCGTCCAACCGCAGGATCTCCGGCGCCGTCCACAGCTTCTCTGTCAGAGTAAACAGTCACGGAGCTCAATACACCCCCTCACACACACCCTCACACACACTCACACACACACACACACACACTCACACACACACACACACACCCACACTCACACACACACCCCCTCACACACCCCCTCACACACACACCCCCCCACACACACCCCGTCACACTCACACACACCCTCACACACACCCTCTCTCACACACACTCACACACACACACACACACACACCCTCACACACTCCCTCACACACCCTCACACCCACACACTCACACACCCCCTCACACACCTCCTCACACACCTCCTCACACACCCCCTCACACACCCTCACAGCCCCTCACACACACACTCACACACACCCTCACACACACACACTCACACACCCCCTCACACACACACTCACACACCCCCACACACACTCCTTCACAAACACCCTCACACACCCCCTCACATACACACACCCCACACACACACACCCCCACACACCCCTTCACACACACACACGGCACAGTCCCACAGATAATGAATCAAATGAGAGATTGGCAACAACACCCATTTACCCCCCACCACCCCCCCCCCCCCCACTCCCCATGGGAGCGAGTCCCCCATTCTCCCCCCACTCCCTGTGGGAGCGAGTGCCCCAATCCCCTCCCCCCCCCCCCACCCTGGGGCAGTGAGAGCCTGCCCTTTGCCCTTTGCCCTTTGCACTGGTTAATGGTGAGTGGATCCCTCAGTGACGCACTTGCGTACAGCAGAGCCCCGTCGTGGGAATCCCCCGGTGATCGGAGACTGGCCAAACCATAGTCCGTGATCTTCAAAACAAACCGACTGTCAACCACACAGTTGGAAGATTTCAGATTTCCGTGGCAACCAATAACGCTGCTGTGCAGGAACGCCATTCCCTGGGAGACGGGGAGAGAGAGAGAGAAAGAGAGAGAGAGAGAGAGGTCACGAATCGAGAGTGTGCAGTGAGGGGATTGGGTCTGAATGGAAGCTGGGAGAGACCGCTCCCAAGGCAGCTTCCTAACTAACCACTCACTTCGTTCCCCCGAGAGCGTGGAAGCAGGCCATTCGGCCCATTGAGTTCATGCTGACCCTCCAGAGAGCTTCCCACCCAGACCCGCATACTGCCTTATCTCTATAACCTTAGATTTCCACATGTTAGCCCACCCTAACCTGCACATCCCTGGGCACTATGGGACAATTTCCCATGGCCAATCCACCCTAACCTGCACATCCCTGGGCACTATGGGACAATTTCCCATGGCCAATCCACCCTAACCTGCACATCCCTGGGCACTATGGGACAATTTCCCATGGCCAATCCACCCTAACCTGCACATCCCTGGGCACTATGGGACAATTTCCCATGGCCAACCCACCCTAACCTGCACATCCCTGGGCACTATGAGACAATTTCCCATGGCCAATCCACCCTAACCTGCACATCCCTGGGTCCTATGGGACAATTTCCCGCGGCCAATCCACCCTAACCTGCACATCCCTGGGTCCTATGGGACAATTTCCCGCGGCCAATCCACCCGAACCTGCACATCCCTGGGTCCTATGGGACAATTTCCCGCGGCCAATCCACCCTTAGCTGCACATCCCTGGGCACAATAGGTCAATTTCCCATGGTCAATCCACCCTAACCTGCACATCCCTGGACACTATGGGACAATTTCCCATGGTCAATCCACCCTAACCTGCACATTCCTGGGCACTGTGTGACAATTTCCCATGGCCAATCCACCCTAACCTGCACATCCCTGGGCACTATGGGACAATTTCCCATGACCAATCCACCTTAACCTGCACATCCCTGGGCACTATGGGACAATTTCCCATGGCCAATCCACCCTAACCTGCACATCCCTGGGTCCTATGGGACAATTTCCCGCGGCCAATCCACCCTAACCTGCACATCCCTGGGTCCTATGGGACAATTTCCCGCGGCCAATCCACCCGAACCTGCACATCCCTGGGTCCTATGGGACAATTTCCCGCGGCCAATCCACCCTTAGCTGCACATCCCTGGGCACAATAGGTCAATTTCCCATGGTCAATCCACCCTAACCTGCACATCCCTGGACACTATGGGACAATTTCCCATGGTCAATCCACCCTAACCTGCACATTCCTGGGCACTGTGTGACAATTTCCCATGGCCAATCCACCCTAACCTGCACATCCCTGGGCACTATGGGACAATTTCCCATGACCAATCCACCTTAACCTGCACATCCCTGGGCACTATGGGACAATTTCCCATGGCCAATCCACCCTAACCTGCACATCCCTGGGCACTATGGGACAATTTCCCATGTCCAATCCACCTTAACCTGCACATCCCTGGGCACAATGGGACAATTTCCCATCGCCAATCCACCCTAACCTGCACATCCCTGGGCACTATGGGACAATTTCCCATGGCCAATCCACCCTAACCTGCACATCCCTGGGTCCTATGGGAGACTTTCCCGCGGCCTCTCCACCTAACCTACACATCCCTGGGTCCTATGGGACAATTTCCCGCGGCCAATCCACCCGAACCTGCACATCCCTGGGTCCTATGGGACAATTTCCCGTGGCCAATCCACCCTTAGCTGTACATCCCTGGGCACAATGGGTCAATTTCCCATGGCCAACCCACCCTAACCTGCACATTCCTGGGCACTATGGGACAATTTCCCATGGCCAATCCACCCTAACCTGCACATCCCTGGACACTGTGGGACAATTTCCCATGGCCAATCCACCCTAACCTGCACATCCCTGGGCACCATGGGACAATTTCCCATGGCCAACCCACCCTAACCTGCACGTCCCTGGACACTATGGGACAATTCTCCATGGCCAATCCACCCTAACCTGCACATCCCTGGGCACCATGGGACAATTTCCCATGGCCAATCCACCCTAACCTGCACATCCCTGGGCACTGTGTGACAATTTCCCATGGCCAACCCACCCTAACCTGCACATCCCTGGGCACTATGAGACAATTTCCCATGGCCAATCCACTCAAACCTTCGCATCCCTGGGCACTGTGGGACAATTTCCCATGGCCAACCCACCCTAACCTGCACGTCCCTGGACACTATGGGACAATTTCCCATGGCCAATCCACCCGAACCTGCACAAACCTGGGCACCATGGGACAATTTCCCATGGCCATCCCACCCTAACCTGCACATCCCTGGGCACTATGGGACAATTCCCCATGGCCAATCCACCCTAACCTGCACATCCCTGGGCACTGTGTGACAATTTCCCATGGCCAATCCACCCTAACCTGCACATCCCTGGGCACTGTGTGACAATTTCCCATGGCCAACCCACCCTAACCTGCACATCCCTGGGCACTATGAGACAATTTCCCATGGCCAATCCACTCAAACCTTCGCATCCCTGGGCACTGTGGGACAATTTCCCATGGCCAATCCACCCTAACCTGCACATCCCTGGGCACTGTGGGACAATTTCCCATGGCCAATCCACCCTAACCTGTACATCCCTGGACACTATGGGACAATTTCCCATGGCCAATCCACCCTAACCTGTACATCCCTGGGCACTATGGGACAATTTCCCATGGCCAATCCACCCAAACCTTCGCATCGCTGGGCACTGTGTGACAATTTCCCATGGCCAATCCACCCTAACCTTCGCATCCCTGGGCACTATGGGACAATTTCCCATGGCCAATCCACCCAAACCTTCGCATCGCTGGGCACTGTGTGACAATTTCCCATGGCCAATCCACCCTAACCTTCGCATCCCTGGGCACTATGGGACAATTTCCCATGGCCACTCCACCCTAACCTGCACATCCCTGGGCACTGTGGGACAATTTCCCATGGCCAATTCACCCGAACCTGCACATCCCTGGGCACTATGGGACAATTTCCCATGGCCAACCCACCCTAACCTACACATCCCTGGGCACTATGGGACAGTTTCCCATGGCCAAACCACCCTAACCTGCACATCCCTGGACACTATGGGACAATTTCCCATGGCCAACCCACCTTAAATTGGCCAACCCACCTTAACCTACACATCCCTGGGCACTATGTGACAATTTCCCATGGCCAATCCACCCTAACCTGCACATCTTTGGACTGTGGGAAGAATCCGGAGCAAACCCACGCAGACAGGGTGCGAATTTGCAAACTCCACAGTGACAGGTGCCCGAGGCTGGAATCGAACCCAGGTCCCTGGTGCCGTGAGACACCCCATTCCTCTCCCCCAACTCCTGAATGGCCCCCTCCCCATTGTGTTCCCAAACCTTACCACATCCCATTGACCAGCCCTCAGCTGCACTGAACAGCTACAGCAAGCAACACATCCGGACTGGACCAGGCCCTTCGGCCCAGCTCGTACTGGCCCTTACCTTGACAATGTCGTTGATCAGTGAGTAACGAAACATCCAGTCCAGGGTAATGCTCTCATTTTCCAAAATGTCCTAGTGAGGAACAGATACGTTTCTGATCAGAAGGGAAGGGTTTGGTGGGTCTGGGATCATCCCCCTCAGGGAGGGACGGTTTCTATGGTAACAGGGGCCTCCCACAGCCATGTTGGAGATGGAGCTCATGCTGCTACTGGCCTGGTCACCCAGGCTTCCCACACACACCACACACACGCCCCACACACACACCCCACACACACACGCACCCACACACCCACACACACACACCCCACACACGCCCACACACTCCCCACACACACCACACACCCCCACACACACACACCCCCACACACACCCCCCCCCCACACACACACCCACACACACACACACCCACACACCCACACACACACACCCCACACACGCCCACACATTCCCCACACACACCACACCCCCCCCACACACACACACCCCCACACACACACCCACACACACACACCCCCCACACACACCCCACACACACACACACCATACAGAACCCCCCCACACACACACACAACCTGCCCCACACACACCCACACACACACACCCCACAAACGCACACACACACCCCCCCACACACCCCCCCCCCACACACACACCCACCACACCCCCACCCCCACACACACACACACCCCCAGACATACACACACACACCCCACACACACACTCACACACTCCACACACACTCACACACACACACCCCACACACACCCCCCCCACACACACACACACACACACCCCGCCACACACACACACACCATACACACACACTCACACACATATACACACACACACACACATTCACACACACACACACACACACGCACCCACACACAGACATGCACATCTTTACACGCACACATCACACACACCCACACACACACCCACACACCCACACAAATACCCACACCCATCTTCACACACACACCCACACCCACACACAGACACCCACTCACATACACACCCACACACACTCACATACACACACCCACACACCCGCACACACCCACACACACTCATATACACCCCCCCACACACACACTCATATACACCCCCACACACACACACACTTTCACACACACCCCACACACATACCCCTCACACACCCCACCACGCACACTCACACACACACCCACACACTCACGCACACCTTCACAGACACAATCCCACACAAACACACCCACACACACCCACTCACACACCCCACACCCACACACACACCCGTCCCACATACACACACCCACACACGCACACTCACACACATATGCACACACACACACACACACACACCCCCACACACAGACATGCACATCTTTACACGCACACATCACACACACCCACACACCCCCACACACACACCCACCCACACACACCCACACCCACACACATACCCACACACCCACACACTTGCACATACCCACATAAACACCCACACACCCACACTTTCACACACACCCCTCACACACCCCCACACCCACACACATACCCACACCCACGCACACACCCACCCACACCACACAGACACCTACTCACATACACACCCACACACACTCACATACATTCACACACAACCACCCACCCCCCCAAACACACACCCACACACATACACACCCACACACTCACATACACACACCTCACACACACACCCTCCCCTCCCACACATACACTCACACAGACACACACACTCACCCACACATACACACCTACCAACACACCCTACACACACTAACACCCCTTCCCATGGCCATCCACTCCCACAGAGAGAGTAGCCCCCACAGCTCTCCTGGTTCAGAGTGTGGAAATACCACCCAATGTGCCCGGTGGTCTCCTCAGTAACTACAGGAGTCTGGAGGGTATCTGAAAAAGAAACTGCCCCCCTTCCTATCGTCAGTTGGGGCATCCTGACCAATTGGAAACCCAATGTGGAGCAGGGGGAGGGAGGGAGTAAGAGATGGGGTGTTGGCGTATTGGCCCTCCATACCTGTAGGCTGCCGCGGGTACAGTACTCGGTAACAATGTAGGTGTGAGGGGGATCAATACTGGCTCCAATAAAGCGGGTTAGATGCTCATTCTGAACATCTCTCATCTGCAAGAACACAATCACAGACAAGCTCGGGTTCAGATCAACGCTCACAGACATCGACAGCACTGAATGAGGCCAATCAGTCCATCAGACTCACACAAGGGGCCAGCATTGGCTCAGCAACCATTCACCTTCAACAATAGTGAGTTAGTTCAGCTCATCACTTGATAGTTACAGAGAGTTAACCTGAAAAAAGGGCACGTTAAAGGGAGAGACCAGACCCTCTCTGTACACAATCCCACTGGTCCCAAACCCCTTCCCATTCCCTCCCACTGTACACAATCCCACTGGTCCCAAACCCCTTCCCATTCCCTCCCACTGTACACAATCCCAATGGTCCCAAACCCCTTCCCATTCCCTCCCACTGTACACAATCCCAATGGTCCCAAACCCCTTCCCATTCCCTCCCACTGTACACAATCCCAATGGTCCCAAACCCCTTCCCATTCCCTCCCACTGTACACAACCCCAATGGGCCCAAACCCCTTCCCATTCCCTCCCACTGTACACAATCCCAATGGACCCAACCCCTTCCCATTCCCTCCCACTGTCCACAATCCCATTGGACCCAAACCCCTTCCCATTCACTCCCACTGTACACAATCCCAATGAATCCAAACCCCTTCCCATTCCCTCCCACTGTACACAATCCCATTGGACCCAAGCCCCTTCCCATTCCCTCCCACTGTACACAATCCCAATGGTCCCAAACCCCTTCCCATTCCCTCCCACTATACACAATCCCAATGGGCCCAAAACCCTTCCCATTCACTCCCACAGTACACAGTCCCAATGGTCCCAAACCCCTTCCCATTCCCTCCCACAGTACACAATCCCAATGGACCCAAACCCCTTCCCATTCACTCCCACAGTACACACTCCCATTGGACCCAAACCCCTTCCCATTCCCCCCCACTGTACACAATCCCATTGGACCCAAACCCCTTCCCATTCCCTCCCACTGTACACAATCCCAATGAACCCAATCCCCTTCCCATTCCCTCCCACTGTACACAATCCCAATGGACTCAAACCCCTTCCCATTCCCTCCCACTGTACACAATCCCAATGGACCCAAGCCCCTTCCCATTCCCTCCCACTGTACACAGTCCCAATGGACCCAAACCCCTTCCCATTCCCTCCCACTGTACACAATCCCAATGGTCCCACACCCCTTCCCATTCACTCCCACTGTACACAATCTCAATGGACCCACACCCCTTCCCATTCCCTCCCACTGTACACAATCCCAATGGTCCCACACCCCTTCCCATTCACTCCCACTGTACACAGTCCCAATGGACCCAAACCCCTTCCCATTCCCTCCCACTGTACACAATCCCAATGGACCCACACCCCTTCCCATTCCCTCCCACTGTACACAATCCCAATGGTCCCACACCCCTTCCCATTCCCTCCCACTGTACACAATCCCAATGGTCCCACACCCCTTCCCATTCACTCCCACTGTACACAGTCCCAATGGACCCAAACCCCTTCCCATTCCCTCCCACTGTACACAATCCCAATGGACCCACACCCCTTCCCATTCCCTCCCACTGTACACAATCCCAATGGTCCCAAACCCCTTCCCATTCCCTCCCACTGTACACAATCCCAATGGTCCCAAACCCCTTCCCATTCCCTCCCACTGTACACAATCCCAATGGTCCCACACCCCTTCCCATTCCCTCCCACTGTACACGATCCCAATGGACCCACACCCTTTCAGAATCACTCAGAGAGAGGGTGATGGAAAATGGAAGACATTGCTCTGAGACGTACGTGTTTGAGCTCGAAAAGCACGTTGCGAGTGAGTTCCAGCCTTTTCTGGTTGATGTGTTTAATGGCCACAACATTTCCCTACGGAGAGACAGGAGATCCGCAATCAGACGCCGGCTGTTTTCAATGTGAGAAGGTGACCCGTCCCTCAGAGTGTGAATGGGGACCTGGGCCATGGACAGTCTCTAACACCCATCCCTCGCCATGACACGGAATAGCCCAGCCCCAACTGCTCGCCAGTGTCTGTCAGTACACACTAACCCGGCCATCCCATCAGGCCCAATCTCCATCCCATCAGGCCCAGTCGACATCCCATCAGGCCCAGTCTACATCCCATCAGGCCCAGTCTCCACATTCCATCAGGCCCAGTCTCCATCCCATCAGGCACAGTCTCCATCCCATCAGGCACAGTCTCCACATTCCATCAGGCCCAGTCTCCATCCCATCAGGCACAGTCTACATCCCATCAGGCACAGTCTACATCCCATCAGGCACAGTCTCCATCCCATCAGGCACAGTCTACATCCCATCAGCCCAGTCTACATCCCATCAGGCACAGTCTACATCCCATCAGGCCCAGTCTACATCCCATCAGGCACAGTCTCCATCCCATCAGCCCCAGTCTCCATCCCATCAGCCCAGTCTCCATCCCATCAGGCCCAGTCTCCATCCCATCAGGCCCAGTCTCCATCCCATCAGGCACAGTCTCCACATCCCATCAGCCTGGTCTCCATCCCATCAGCCCAGTCTCCATCCCATCAGGCACAGTCTCCATCCCATCAGCCCCGTCTCCATCCCATCAGGCACAGTCTACATCCCATCAGCCCAGTCTACATCCCATCAGCCCAGTCTCCATCCCATCAGGCCCAGTCTACATCCCATCAGGCACAGTCTCCATCCCATCAGCCCAGTCTACATCCCATCAGGCCCAGTCTCCATCCCATCAGGCCCAGTCTCCATCCCATCAGCCCCGTCTCCATCCCATCAGGCACAGTCTACATCCCATCAGCCCAGTCTACATCCCATCAGCCCAGTCTCCATCCCATCAGGCACAGTCTACATCCCATCAGCCCAGTCTACGTCCCATCAGCCCAGTCTCCATCCCATCAGGCCCAGTCTACATTCCATCAGGCACAGTCTCCATCCCATCAGGCCCAGTCTCCATCCCATCAGGCACAGTCTCCACATTCCATCAGGCCCAGTCTACATTCCATCAGGCACAGTCTCCATCCCATCAGGTACAGTCTCCATCCCATCAGGCCAGTCTCCATCCCATCAGCCCAGTCTCCATCCCATCAGGCACAGTCTACATCCCATCAGCCCAGTCTCCATCCCATCAGCACAGTCTACATCCCATCAGCACAGTCTCCATCCCATCAGGCACAGTCTACATCCCATCAGGCCCAGTCTCCATCCCATCAGGCCCAGTCTACATCCCATCAGGCACAGTCTCCATCCCATCAGCCCAGTCTACATCCCATCAGCCCAGTCTACATCCCATCAGGCACAGTCTCCATCCCATCAGGCACAGTCTACATCCCATCAGGCCCAGTCTCCATCCCATCAGGCCCAGTGTCCACATTCCATCAGGCCCAGTCTACATTCCATCAGGCACAGTCTCCATCCCATCAGGCCCAGTCTCCATCCCATCAGGCACAGTCTCCATCCCATCAGCCCAGTCTCCATCCCATCAGGCACAGTCTACATCCCATCAGCCCAGTCTCCATCCCATCAGCACAGTCTACATCCCATCAGCACAGTCTCCATCCCATCAGGCACAGTCTACATCCCATCAGGCACAGTCTCCGTCCCATCAGCACAGTCTCCATCCCATCAGGCACAGTCTCCATCCCATCAGCCCAGTCTCCATCCCATCAGGCACAGTCTACATCCCATCAGCCCAGTCTCCATCCCATCAGGCACAGTCTACATCCCAT
This sequence comes from Hemiscyllium ocellatum, assembly GCF_020745735.1. Taxonomy (NCBI): domain Eukaryota; kingdom Metazoa; phylum Chordata; class Chondrichthyes; order Orectolobiformes; family Hemiscylliidae; genus Hemiscyllium; species Hemiscyllium ocellatum. The sequence continues at coordinate 2,647,004 of NC_083450.1, forward strand.
CAGCCCAGTCTACATCCCATCAGCCCAGTCTCCATCCCATCAGGCACAGTCTCCATCCCATCAGGCCCAGTCTACATCCCATCAGCCCAGTCTCCATCCCATCAGGCACAGTCTCCATCCCATCAGCCCAGTCTACATCCCATCAGGCACAGTCTCCATCCCATCAGCCCAGTCTCCATCCCATCAGGCCCAGTCTCCATCCCATCAGCCCAGTCTCCATCCCATCAGGCACAGTCTACATCCCATCAGCCCAGTCTACATCCCATCAGCCCAGTCTCCATCCCATCAGGCACAGTCTCCATCCCATCAGGCCCAGTCTCCATCCCATCAGCCCAGTCTCCATCCCATCAGGCACAGTCTCCATCCCATCAGCCCAGTCTACATCCCATCAGGCACAGTCTCCATCCCATCAGCCCAGTCTCCATCCCATCAGGCACAGTCTACATCCCATCAGCCCAGTCTACATCTCATCAGGCACAGTCTCCATCCCATCAGGCCCAGTCTACATCCCATCAGCCCAGTCTCCATCCCATCAGGCACAGTCTCCATCCCATCAGGCACAGTCTCCATCCCATCAGGCCCAGTCTCCATCCCATCAGGCACAGTCTACATCCCATCAGCCCAGTCTACATCCCATCAGCCCAGTCTCCATCCCATCAGGCACAGTCTCCATCCCATCAGGCCCAGTCTCCATCCCATCAGCCCAGTCTCCATCCCATCAGGCACAGTCTCCATCCCATCAGCCCAGTCTACATCCCATCAGGCACAGTCTCCATCCCATCAGCCCAGTCTCCATCCCATCAGGCACAGTCTACATCCCATCAGCCCAGTCTACATCCCATCAGGCACAGTCTCCATCCCATCAGCCCAGTCTCCATCCCATCAGCCCAGTCTCCATCCCATCAGGCACAGTCTCCATCCCATCAGCCCCGTCTCCATCCCATCAGGCACAGTCTACATCTCAGACATTCACCCCCCCCCCCACTCCCCTTGGGAGTGAGACCCCCATTCTCCCCCCTCACTGCTGGGGGAGTGGGGGCCCCCAGTAGTTGCTGTGTTGTTGTGTGACCCACCAATGCCCGATGAGCTGACCCCACAGGGAGGTTCGGTGACATTGCCTGTGGTGCCCTACCTTGTAATACGCCGTCTTGGCAAAGAGCTGGCACTGCTCATCGCTCGGCACCAGTAACCCACCGTTCGAGTCACGCTGCAGGAGACCAACTCTGTCAACAGCACATTCAAACTTCCTTTAAACCAGACCCAGCCCCCCCGACCCTGGGGGGCCCCACCCCCGACCCTGGGGGACCCCACGCCCTGACCCTGGGGATCCCACCCCCTGACCCTGGGGATCCCACCCCCTGACCCTGGGGGGCCCCACCCCCGACCCTGGGGGACCCCACGCCCTGACCCTGGGGAACCCCACGCCCTGACCCTGGGGGACCCCACCCCCTGACCCTGGGTGATCCCACCCCCTGACCCTGGGGGACCCCAACCCCTGACCCTGGGTGATCCCACCTCCTGACCCTGGGGGACCCCACCCCCTGACCCTGGGGGATCTCACCCCCTGTCCCTGGGGAATCCCACCCCCTGGACCCTGGGGGATCTCACCCCCTGACCCTGGGTGATCCCACCCCCTGACCCTGGGTGATCCCACTCCCTGACCCTGGGGAATCCCACCCCCTGACCCTGGGGGACCCCACCCCCTGTTCCTGGGGACCTCACCCCCTGACCCTGGGGGACCCCACCCCCTGACCCTGGGGATCCCACCCCCTGTTCCTGGGGACCTCACCCCCTGACCCTGGGGGACTGCACCTCCCTGACCCTGGGGGACCCCACCCCCTGTTCCTGGGGACCTCACCCCCTGACCCTGGGGAATCCCACCCCCTGACCCTGGGGATCCCACCCTCTGACCCTGGGTGATCCCACCCCCTGACCCTGGGGAATCCCACTCCCTGACCCTGGGGAATCCCACCCCCTGACCCTGGGGGACCCCAGCCCCTGACCCTGGGTGACCCCACCCCCTGACCCTGGGGATCCCACTCCCTGACCCTGGGTGATCCCACCCCCTGACCCTGGGGAATCCCACCCCCTGACCCTGGGGATCCCACCCCCTGACTCTGGGGAATCCCACTCCCTGACCCTGGGGAATCCCACCCCCTGACCCTGGGGGATTCCACCCCCTGACCCTGGGGGATCCCACCCACCCTGACCCTGGGGGAGTTCACATACACACACACACACACACACACAGACACACACACACACACAGACTCAGACACACACACAGACACACACATACAGTCATACACAGGCACACACACACAAAGACAGACACACACGCATACACACAGACACACACACAGACACATGCACAGACACACAGGTACACACACACACTCACGCAGACTCAGACACATTCACTCACACACATAGAGACACACAAACACACATACACACAGACACACAGACTCACAAACAGACACACACTCACACAGACTCAGACACTCTCACTCACACACACACACACACACACACATACACACCCACACACAGACACACACACACACACACACATACACACCCACACACAGACACACACAGACACACACACACACAGACACACACACACACACAGACTCAGACACACACACAGACACACACATACAGTCATACACAGGCACACACACACAAAGACAGACACACACGCATACACACAGACACATGCACAGACACACAGGTACACACACACACTCACGCAGACTCAGACACATTCACTCACACACATAGAGACACACAAACACACATACACACAGACACACAGACTCACAAACAGACACACACTCACACAGACTCAGACACTCTCACTCACACACAGACACACACACACATACACACCCACACACAGACACACAGACACACACACACATACACACCCACACACAGACACACACAGACACACACACACACACACACACACATACACACCCACACACAGACACACACACACACACACACACACGGCCCCCCCCAGACACTGCTGCCCTCCCCATACCCACCAGGGACAGGGTCAGTTTGCTGCCCGTATTCCCCAGGGTCTTCTCCGCGCTGCTGAAGTGAATGTTCTCTGAGCGGATCCTCCACAGCTCGCTCGCCAGCTCCTTCTCCAGCTTCAACTTCCTACAGAAGGACATCACAACCCGAGAACGAGAGTCAAACTCCCCTTTCCTCTGTCATCCCCACCACAACAACAGAGAGAGAGATTCCCTGATGGGATTTACAACAGGCAGAGGTGGCTGAGTGAAATATACAAGGGTCCTGAGAAGGAGTTAACAGGGAGAGTGTCAGTGTCTGTGTCTGTGTCTGTATGTGAGTGTGTGAGAGAGAGTGAGAGTGAGTGTGTGCGTGAGAGTGAGTGAGTGTGTGTGTGTGAGAGTGAGTGAGTGTGTGTGAGTGTGTGCGTGTGTGTGTGTGAGTTTCTGAGTGTGTGTGTGTGTGTGTGAGTTTCTGAGTATTTGAGAGTGTGTGAGTGAGTGTGTGAGAGTGTGAGTGTGTGTGAGAGTGTGAGTGAGTGTGTGTGTGTGAGTGTGTGTAAGAGTGTGTATGTGAGTGAGTGTGTATGAGAGTGTGAGTGAGTGTGTGTGTGCGAGAGTGTGAGTGAGTGAGTGTGTGTGAGTGTGTGTGTGAGGGAGTGTGTGTGAGAGTGTGAGTGTGTGTGTGCGAGAGTGTGAGTGAGTGTGAGAGTGTGTGAGAGAATGTGTGTGTGTGAGTGTGAGTGAGTCTGTCTGAGAGTGAGAGTGTGTGTGAGTGTCTGGGTGTGAGTGAGTGTCTGAGTGAGTGTGAGTGTGTGTGTGAGTGTGAGTGAGTGTATGTGAGTGTGAGTGTGAGAGTGTGAATGAGTGTGTGTGAGTGAGTGTGTGAGCGTGAGTGAGAGTGTGAGTGAGTGTGAATGTGAGAGTGTGAGTGTGTGTGTATGTGTGTGTGAGTGAGTGCGTGTGAGAGTGTGAGATTGTGTGTGAGTGTGAGAGTATGAGTGTGTGAGAGCATGAGTGTGTGTGTGAGTGTGAGAGTATGAGTGTGTGTGAGAGTGTGAGTGTGAGATTGTGTGTGAGTGAGTGTGAGTGTGTGTGTGAATGTGAGTGTGTGAGTGAGTGTGTGAATGTGAGTGTGAGAGTGTGTGAGTGTGAGAGTATTTGTGTGTGTGTTTGTGAGTGTGGGTGAGAGTGTGTGTGAGTGAGTGTGAATGTGTGAGTGTGAGCATGTGAGTGAAAGTGAGTGGTGTGAGTGTGTGTGTGAGTGCATGTGTGTGTGAGAGTATGAGTGTGTGTGTGAGCGAGTGTTGTGTGAGTCTGTGAGTGTGTGTGTGTGTGTGAGTGTGTCTGTGAGTGTGAGTGGGAGTGTGTGTGAGTTTCTGAGTATTTGAGAGTGTGTGAGTGAGTGTGTGAGAGTCTGAGTGTGTTGAGAGTGTGAGTGAGTGTGTATGAGAGTGTGAGTGAGTGTGTGTGCGAGAGTGCGAGTGAGTGAGTGTGTGTGCGAGAGTGTGAGGGAGTGTGTGTGAGTGTGCGTGTGTGCGAGAGTGAGTGTGTGTGAGTGTGAGAGAATGTGTTTGTGTGAGTGTGAGTGAGTCTGTCTGAGAGTGTGTGTGTGTGAGAGTGTGAGTGTCTGAGTGTGAGTGAGTGGGTGTGAGTGTGAGTGTGTGTGAGTGTGTGAGTGTGTGTAAGAGTGTGTATGTGAGTGAGTGAGTGTGTGTGAGAGTGTGAGTGAGTGTGTGTGTGCGAGAGTGTGAGTGAGTGTGTGTGTGTGTGAGTGTGAGAGTGTGTGAGAGAATGTGTGAGTGTGAGTGAGTCTGTCTGAGAGTGAGAGAGTGTGTGTGTGTGAGTGTCTGAGTGTGAGTGAGTGTGTGTATGTGAATGTGAGTGTGAGTGTGTGAATGAGTGTATGTGAGTGTGAGCGAGTGTGTGAGCGTGAGTGAGAGTGTGAGTGAGTGTGAATGTGAGAGTGTGAGTGTGTGTGTATGTGTGTGTGAGTGAGTGCGTGTGAGAGTGTGAGATTGTGTGTGAGTGTGAGAGTATGAGTGTGAGTGTGAGAGTATGAGTGTGTGTGAGAGTGTGAGTATGAGTGTGAGATTGTGTGTGAGTGTGTATGTGAGTGTGTGTGTGTGAGTGAGTGTGTGTGAATGTGAGTGTGTGTGAGTGAGTGTGTGAATGTGAGTGAGTGTATGAGAGTGTGAGAGTGTGTGAGTGTGAGAGTATTTGTGTGTGTGTTTGTGAGTGTGGGTGAGAGTGTGTGTGAGTGTGAGCGTGTGACTGAAAGTGAGTGGTGTGAGTGTGTGTGTGAGTGCATGTGTGTGCGAGAGTATGAGTGTGTGTGTGTGAGCGAGTGTTGTGTGAGTCTGTGAGTGTGAGTGAGTGTGTGTGTGTGAGTGTGTGTGTGAGTGTGAGTGAGTGTGTGTGTCTGTGAGTGTGAGTGAGAGTGTGTGTGGGTTTCTGAGTATTTGAGAGTGTGTGAGTGAGAGTGTGAGTGTGTGTGTGTGCGAGAGTGTGAGTGTGTGTGAGTGTGAGAGAATGTGTTTGTGTGAGTGTGAGTGAGTCTGTCTGAGAGTGAGTGTGTGTGTGTGAGAGAGTGTGAGTGTCTGAGTGTGAGTGAGTGTCTGGGTGTGAGTGTGTGTGTGAATGAGTGTGTGTGAGTGAGTGTGTGAGCGTGAGTGAGAGTGTGAGTGAGTGTGAATGTGTGAGTGTGAATGTGTGAGTGTGAATGTGAGAGTGTGAGTGTGTGTGAGTGTGAGTGTGTGTGTATGTGTGAGTGTATGTGAGAGTGTGAGATAGTGTGAGAGTATGAGTGTGAGTGTGAGAGCATGAGTGTGTATGTGAGTGTGTGTGAGTGTGAGAGTATGAGTGTGTGTGTGAGAGTGTGAGTGTGAGTGTGAGATTATGTGAGAGTGTGTGTGAGTGAGTGTGTGTGAATGTGAGTGTGTGTGAGTGAGTGTGTGAATGTAAGTGAGTGTATGTGAGTGTGAGAGTGTGTGAGTGTGAGAGTATTTGTGTGTGTGTTTGTGAGTGTGGGTGAGAGTGTGTGTGAGTGTGAAAGTGTGAGTGTGAGCGTGTGAGTGAGTGTGAGTGGTGTGAGTGTGTGTGTGAGTGCATCTGTGTGTGAGAGTATGAGTGTGTGTGCGAGCGAGTGTTATGTGAGTCTGTGAGTGTGAGTGAGTGTGTGTGTGTGAGTGTGTGTGTGAGTGTGAGTGAGTGTGTGTCTCTGTGAGTGTGAGTGAGAGTGTGTGTGAGTTTCTGAGTATTTGAGAGTGTGTGAGTGAGTGTGTGAGAGTGTGAGTGTGTGTGAGAGTGTGAGTGAGTGTGTGTGTGTGAGTGTGTGTAAGAGTGTGAGTGAATGTGTGTGTGCGAGAGTGTGAGTGAGTGTGTGTGTGTGTGAGGGAGTGTGTGTGAGAGTGTGAGTGTGAGTGTGTGTGTGTGCAAGAGTTTGAGTGAGTGTGTGTGTGTGTGAGGGAGTGTGAGTGAATGTGTGTGTGCGAGAGTGTGAGTGAGTGTGTGTGTGTGAGGGAGTGTGTGTGAGAGTGTGAGTGTGAGTGTGTGTGTGTGCAAGAGTTTGAGTGAGTCTGTGTGAGAGTGAGAGTGTGTGTGTGAGTGAGTGTGTGTGTGTGAAAGAGTGTGAGTGAGTGCCTGAGTGAGTGTGAGTGTGTCTGTGTGTGAGTGTGTGTGTGTGAGTGTGAATGAGTGTGTGTCAGTGTGAGTGAGTGTGTGTGAGTGTGTGAGTGAGTGTGTGAGTGTGAACGTGAGTGTGAGTGTCTAAGTGTGAGTGAGTGTCTGAGTGAGTGTGAGTGAGTGTGTGTGTGAGTGTGTATTCATGAGTGTGTGTGAGTGTGAGATTGTGTGTGAGTATATATGTGTGTGTGTGAGATTGTGTGTGAGTATGTGTGAGTGTCAGTGTGAGAGTGTGAGTGAGAGTGTCTGTGTGTGAGTGTCAGTGTGAGTGTGTGAGTGTGTGTGTGTGTGTGTGTGTCCAGGCTAGACCAGGGCCCCAGGACAGTGACACTGAGTGTCCCCCTGCCCTCCCACCCCACAGCTGTCAGGAGAGTGACCGTCCGCCTGTCCCAGGGCAGTGGCTGCGAACCCCCCTCTGCCCTGAGTGAGGGAGAGCCCCTTACCTGTAGATGAGGAATGAGCTCATGGTGATGATGATGAGGATCACGCTGCCTCCAATGGCGAGGCCCTCCAGCGTGGTGAACCCTCTCCCTGTCAGACAGGCAGAGGAACACACTGAGTCAGTCCAACCGCGGCGAGAGGGGGGAGGGGAGAGGGGGGAGGGGGGAGGGGAGCACAGGGAAAGGGCAGGGGGAGGGAGCAGGGGTTAACGCTCAGTTGGAACGGAGTGAATCTCCAACAGAAGGCAGAGAGACGCTGTCGGTTAAGGCTTTGTCAAAGCCCCAGCAGCAACATGGTCTTCCATTTGGGGTCCCGCACTTCAGGAAGGAGATTGAGACCCTGGGGGCAGAGGGGCAGAAACAGCCTTACCCCTGACAGGGGAACTGGGGGAGATCTGAACCCGATAGCTCAGGCAAAGGGCCGACACATGGCCAGAGGGCTGAATGGTCTCCTCCCTCCACAGAGGGACTGCACCGGACCGCGTTGGAAATGCCGGTCTCTCGCAGAACGTTCCATAAGGTGGACAAGGGGCTGGCGCTCACTGGGGGAAATATTTAGTAGACGGAGGGAGTGAGAGAGAGAGAGAGAGAAAATGATAGCGAGGTGTGAGAGAGAGAGAGGGAAAGGACAGAGAGAGACAGAGAGAGAGAGAGTAAAACAGAGCAAGGGTGTGTGTGAGAGAGAGAGGAGTGAGAGAGAGAGAGAGGGAAAGAACAGAGAGTGACAGAGAGAGAATAAAAGAGAGCAAGGGTGTGTGTGAGAGAGGAGTGAGAGAGGGAAAGGACAGAGACAGAGAGAGAGAAAGGGCAGAGATAGACAGAGAGAGTAAAACAGAGCAAGGGTGTGTGTGTGTGTGTGAGAGAGAGAGAGTGAGAGAGAGAGGAGTGAGAGAGAGGGAAAGGACAGAGAGAGAGAGAAAGAGAGAGAGAGAGAGATGGGGAGGGTGAGACAGGCAGGGGTAAGGACCAACGCTGAGCTGACCGGTGAGCAGCCACTGACCTCTCCTGCAGGCAATGTTCTCGTTGTCGAAACCACACCAAGGCACATCCTTTGGGACGCCGTTCCCAGGCCAGTGGATGGCAACGCCGGAAACAGGAATGATCTTCTTCAGAGTGCCGTTGTACTGAGAGACAACCTGGGGGTACCACAGGAGAGACAACGGGAATGTGTAACATGGGCCAGCTCAGGGCCAGGGACAGACACTCTCACCGGCCTTCACACCGACAGAGTCAGCACGGCCCAGCGCTGAGGGAGTGGGCCCTGTCAGAGGGTCAGCGCTGAGGGAGTGGGCCCTGTCAGAGGGTCAGTGCTGAGGGAGTGGGCCCTGTCGGAGGGTCAGTGCTGAGGGAGTGCCGCACTGTCGGAGGGTCAGTGCTGAGGGAGTGGGCCCTGTCGGAGGGTCAGTGCTGAGGGAGTGGGCCCTGTCAGAGGGTCAGTGCTGAGGGAGTGGGCTCTGTCGGAGGGTCAGTGCTGAGGGAGTGGGCCCTGTCGGAGGGTCAGTGCTGAGGGAGTGCCGCACTGTCGGAGGGTCAGTGCTGAGGGAGTGGGCCCTGTCGGAGGGTCAGTGCTGAGGGAGTGGGCACCGTCGGAGGGTCAGTGCTGAGGGACTGCCGCACTGTCGGAGGGTCAGTGCTGAGGGAGTGGGCACTGTCAGAGGGTCAGTGCTGAGGGAGTGGGCCCTGTCGGAGGGTCAGTGCTGAGGGAGTGCCGCACTGTCGGAGGGTCAGTGCTGAGGGAGTGGGCCCTGTCGGAGGGTCAGTGCTGAGGGAGTGGGCCCTGTCAGAGGGTCAGTGCTGAGGGAGTGGGCTCTGTCGGAGGGTCAGTGCTGAGGGAGTGGGCCCTGTCGGAGGGTCAGTGCTGAGGGAGTGCCGCACTGTCGGAGGGTCAGTGCTGAGGGAGTGGGCCCTGTCGGAGGGTCAGTGCTGAGGGAGTGGGCACCGTCGGAGGGTCAGTGCTGAGGGACTGCCGCACTGTCGGAGGGTCAGTGCTGAGGGAGTGGGCACTGTCAGAGGGTCAGCGCTGAGGGAGTGGGCACTGTCGGAGGGTCAGCGCTGAGGGGGTGGGCACTGTCAGAGGGTCAGTGCTGAGGGAGTGGGCCCTGTCAGAGGGTCAGTGCTGAGGGAGTGGGCACTGTCGGAGGGTCAGTGCTGAGGGAGTGGGTGCTGTCGGAGGGTCAGTGCTGAGGGAGTGGGCACTGTCGGAGGGTCAGTGCTGAGGGAGTGCCGCACTGTCAGAGGGTCAGTGCTGAGGGAGTGGGTGCTGTCGGAGGGTCAGTGCTGAGGGAGTGGGCCCTGTCGGAGGGTCAGTGCTGAGGGAGCGGACACTGTCGGAGGGTCAGTGCTGAGGGAGCGGACACTGTCGGAGGGTCAGTGCTGAGGGAGTGCCGCACTGTCGGAGGGTCAGTGCTGAGGGAGTGGGCACTGTCAGAGGGTCAGCGCTGAGGGAGTGGGCACTGTCGGAGGGTCAGCGCTGAGGGGGTGGGCACTGTCGGAGGGTCAGTGCTGAGGGAGTGGGCCCTGTCGGAGGGTCAGTGCTGAGGGAGTGCCGCACTGTCAGAGGGTCAGTGCTGAGGGAGTGGGTGCTGTCGGAGGGTCAGTGCTGAGGGAGTGGGCACTGTCGGAGGGTCAGTGCTGAGGGAGTGGGCACTGTCGGAGGGTCAGTACTGAGGGAGTGGGCACTGTCGGAGGGTCAGTGCTGAGGGAGTGGGCACTGTCGGAGGGTCAGTGCTGAGGGAGTGGGCACTGTCGGAGGGTCAGTGCTGAGGGAGTGGGCACTGTCGGAGGGTCAGTGCTGAGGGAGTGGGCACTGTCGGAGGGTCAGTGCTGAGGGAGTGGGCACCGTCGGAGGGTCAGTGCTGAGGGACTGCCGCACTGTCGGAGGGTCAGTGCTGAGGGAGTGGGCACTGTCAGAGGGTCAGCGCTGAGGGAGTGGGCACTGTCGGAGGGTCAGCGCTGAGGGGGTGGGCACTGTCGGAGGGTCAGTGCTGAGGGAGTGGGCCCTGTCAGAGGGTCAGTGCTGAGGGAGTGGGCACTGTCGGAGGGTCAGTGCTGAGGGAGTGGGTGCTGTCGGAGGGTCAGTGCTGAGGGAGTGGGCCCTGTCGGAGGGTCAGTGCTGAGGGAGTGCCGCACTGTCAGAGGGTCAGTGCTGAGGGAGTGGGTGCTGTCGGAGGGTCAGTGCTGAGGGAGTGGGCCCTGTCGGAGGGTCAGTGCTGAGGGAGCGGACACTGTCGGAGGGTCAGTGCTGAGGGAGCGGACACTGTCGGAGGGTCAGTGCTGAGGGAGTGCCGCACTGTCGGAGGGTCAGTGCTGAGGGAGTGGGCACTGTCAGAGGGTCAGCGCTGAGGGAGTGGGCACTGTCGGAGGGTCAGCGCTGAGGGGGTGGGCCCTGTCGGAGGGTCAGTGCTGAGGGAGTGCCGCACTGTCAGAGGGTCAGTGCTGAGGGAGTGGGTGCTGTCGGAGGGTCAGTGCTGAGGGAGTGGGCCCTGTCGGACGGTCAGTGCTGAGGGAGTGGGCACTGTCGGAGGGTCAGTACTGAGGGAGTGGGCACTGTCGGAGGGTCAGTGCTGAGGGAGTGGGCACTGTCGGAGGGTCAGTGCTGAGGGAGTGGGCACTGTCGGAGGGTCTGTAGTGACCATGTGTACAGTGACAGTGATTCGGAAGGATCCGATAATGAGACAGAGGCGTTCCTGATCAGATGGTGTGGGAGACTGAAGCTAAAATCCCGTGTGAGTACTGACCTGGAAAGTTCCGAGTTCGGGATCAGTCATGTCCCAGAGGGAATAATCGTTCTCTCTGTCGCCATTCTCATCCATCTTAAGGAACCCAGTCACTCCTACACAATGGGATGGAATAATAAATCTGCTGAAAGTATGAAGTGGTTCACTCAATGACCCCACTTCCACACCTCCCCATAACCCCACCAAGCTGACAAAGCCATTCCCCCCACATTCACACAGCGTTAAAATGGAGGGGGCGGACAGATAACCATAATCAGAGACATAAACTCTCAGTCACGGTCACCTCCCATCCTCCCACTGCACGGTCAGGGCTACGTAAACCACAGAGACTGTCATTCCAGACCAGCACAGAGTCCAGGGCAACCCAGTCTCTCAGTCCCCTCTCTCTCAGGGAGATATGTGTACACTGACTGGTGTCTCTCAGTCCCCTCTCTCAGGGAGACATCTGTACACTGACTGGTGTCTCTCTGTCCCCTCTCTCTCAGGGAGATATGTGTACACTGACTGGTGTCTCTCAGTCCCCTCTCTCAGGGAGATATCTGTACACTGACTGGTGTCTCTCAGTCCCCTCTCTCAGGGAGACATCTGTACACTGACTGGTGTCTCTCTGTCCCCTCTCTCTCAGGGAGATATCTGTACACTGACTGGTGTCTCTCAGTCCCCTCTCTCTCAGGGAGATATGTGTACACTGACTGGTGTCTCTCAGTCCCCTCTCTCAGGGAGATATCTGTACACTGACTGGTGTCTCTCTGTCCCCTCTCTCTCAGGGAGATATGTGTACACTGACTGGTGTCTCTCAGTCCCCTCTCTCAGGGAGATATCTGTACACTGACTGGTGTCTCTCTGTCCCCTCTCTCTCAGGGAGACATCTGTACACTGACTGGTGTCTCTCTGTCCCCTCTCTCTCAGGGAGATATCTGTACACTGACTGGTGTCTCTCAGTCCCCTCTCTCTCAGGGAGATATGTGTACACTGACTGGTGTCTCTCAGTCCCCTCTCTCAGGGAGATATCTGTACACTGACTGGTGTCTCTCTGTCCCCTCTCTCTCAGGGAGATATCTGTATACTGACTGGTGTCTCTCAGTCCCCTCTCTCTCAGGGAGATATGTGTACACTGACTGGTGTCTCTCAGTCCCCTCTCTCTCAGGGAGGTATGTGTACACTGACTGGTGTCTCTCAGTCCCCTCTCTCTCTCTCAGGGAGATATCTGTATACTGACTGGTGTCTCTCAGTCCCCTCGCTCTCTCAGGGAGATATGTGTACAGTGACTGGTGTCTCTCAGTCCCCTCTCTCTCAGGGAGGTATGTGTACAGTGACTGGTGTCTCTCAGTCCTCCCTCTCTCTCAGGGAGGTATGTGTACAGTGACTGGTGTCTGTCAGTCCTCCCTCTCTCTCAGGGAGATATCTGTACACTGACTGGTGTCTCTCAGTCCTCCCTCTCTCTCAGGGAGATATGTGTACACTGACTGGTGTCTCTCAGTCCTCCCTCTCTCTCAGGGAGGTATGTGTACAGTGACTGGTGTCTGTCAGTCCTCCCTCTCTCTCAGGGAGATATCTGTACACTGACTGGTGTCTCTCAGTCCTCCCTCTCTCTCTCTCAGGGAGATATGTGTACACTGACTGGTGTCTCTCAGTCCTCCCTCTCTCTCAGGGAGGTATGTGTACAGTGACTGGTGTCTGTCAGTCCTCCCTCTCTCTCAGGGAGATATCTGTACACTGACTGGTGTCTCTCAGTCCCCTCTCTCTCTCGAACTGTTACGTCTGGCTCTCGCTGGGTAATATGTGCACACGGATATGGAGGATTGGTTGTAGAAAGTTTACCCTGAAAGGTTCGGTTCCACATCTGCTGGGTAATGGCGACACCGTTCCTGGTGGTTCCTCCAGCAGCGAGGGTCTCGTTCAGAGCATGAGCATAAAGCATAATCCCATCATAGAACGCTCCCGCAATGTAGTTCATCTGGAGGAGGCAGACACCAGCTGTGATCAGGCTGGGCGTATCACCGAGAGCCCAGGGAAACACTGCTGCCTCACGGATTCTCAGGGAAAGTGACATGTCAGACAGCAGTCAGCACCGACCCACCGACAGTGCCCACTCCCTCAGCAGTGACCCTCTGACAGTGCCCACTCCCTCAGCAGTGACCCTCTGACAGTGCCCACTCCCTCAGCACTGACCCTCCGACAGTGACCACTCCCTCAGCACTGACCCTCCGACAGTGCCCACTCCCTCAGCACTGACCCTCCGACAGTGTCCACACTCTCAGCACCAACCCACCTACAGTGCCCACTCCCTCAGCAGTGACCCTCTGACAGTGCCCGCTCCCTCAGCACTGACCCTCTGACAGTGACCACTCCCTCAGCACTGACCCTCCGACAGTGCCCGCTCCCTCAGCACTGTCCCTCTGACAGTGCCCACTCCCTCAGCACTGACCCTCCGACAGTGTCCACTCCCTCAGCACTGATCCTCCGACAGTGTCCACACCCTCAGCACTGACCCTCTGACAGTGTGGCACTCCCTCAGCGCTGACCCTCTGACAGTGTCCACACCCTCAGCACTGACCCTCCAACAGTGCGGCACTCCCTCAGCACTGACCCTCTGACAGTGCCCGCTCCCTCAGCACCGACCCTCCTACAGTGCGGCACTCCCTCAGCGCTGATCCTCCAACAGTGTGGCACTCCCTCAACACCGACCCTCCGACAGTGCGGCACTCCCTCAGCGCTGACCCTCCGACAGTGCCCACTCCCTCAGCGCTGACCCTCCGACAGTGCGGCACTCCCTCAGCACCGACCCTCCGACAGTGCGGCACTCCCTCAGCACTGACCCTCCGACAGTGCCCACTCCCTCAGCACTGACCCTCTGACCGTGCAGCACTCCCTCAGCACTGACCCTCCGACAGTGCCCACTCCCTCAGCACTGACCCTCTGACCGTGCAGCACTCCCTCAGCACTGACCCTCCGACCGTGCAGCACTGACCCTCCGACAGTGCCCACTCCCTCAGCACTGACCCTCCGACAGTGCCCACTCCCTCAGCGCTGACCCTCCGACAGTGCCCACTCCCTCAGCGCTGAAGGCTGGACTCTGTGTGGACGGGGAGGGTAACTGGGTCTCTCTGGTAGTTGACCGGGTGAGCAGGGGACTGTGACAGGACTGGTGTGTGGTCAGATCCCCTCGAACCCCCCCAGGACTGAGACCTCGCGGCTACTCACCAGGCTATCCACCACGGTGAAATTGAAATACTGCCTGGCGTAGAGTTTTAGATTGTGTACAAACTGCTGGTATTCCCGGTTGTCAGGCTCTCTCAGCGTTATAACCATGACCGCCTGTCGGAGGGGAACACAACAGGATGGGAGACACAATTGGATCAATTCTGCACCTTACTCACTCAACCATTATCCTGTCCCGAATACTCCAATCCGGATTTATCCCCATTCATCATTATCCTGACACATCGATTAATTCCAACAGGAATTCAGGGGATGACATATCCCCCTCGGAGTGCCTGGGAGAATGTGGGACTCACTCTGACTGTGAGTGAGGACAGTTACTGACATAACCACAGCGGCTGGTCGCCTGTTACTGTGTGTGTCCACAGCAAGAGACCCTGACACTGACCCAGCCCCCTGAGGGGCAGCTGGCAGAGGGAACAGACCCTCGGGACAGACCAGGCCTCCAGCCCCACTCAGGGAACTCGGATTCCGGAAGGTCCACTTGGCTGACCACCTTCCCAACAGGGACAGGGACAGAGGGGGCTGGATCGGGACACAACCCGCGCACACACACACACACACACCCAACACACACACAGACACACCCACACACACACACCCCACACACATACCCCACACACACACACACACACACACACACACCCCACACACACACAGACACGCCCACACACACACACGCCACACACCCCCCACACACATACCCCACACACACCCCACACACACACCCCACACACACACACCACACACACACACAGACACACACACACCCACACACACACACCCCCCACACACACACCTACACACACACCACACACACACACCCCACACACACACCTACACACACACCACACACACACCTACACACACCCACACCACACCACACACACACACCCCCCACACACAGTCCCACACACACACCACATACACACACACTCACACACCCCACACACACACTCCCACACACACACACACACCACACACACTCCCACACACACACACACATACGCACACACACACACACACACACACACACAGACACACACAAGGGGAAAAGGGAGAGAATGACAAGGGAGCGGGGGGAGAGGGATAGGGAGGGGAGCACACCATAAATCCAGGCTGGCAGAAATACAGAGAGGGAATCAGGATCATAGGGTGTGGGAGCAGAGGGGTCCGGAAGCTTGATTAAAGGGATGGGAATCAAAGGGAGCCGGGAACAGAGGGTGGAGACTCAGAGGGATCTGGGATCAGAGGGAATCAGGAACAGAGGGATGGAAATCGGACGGAACTGGGATCAGAGGGAGTCAGGTGCAGAGGGGTTCGGGATCGGGGAGGTCTGGGATTGAAAGGAGCAGTGGGATCCGGGATCTGGGAATTCAGGGATTGTTTTCATGGTCATCACGTGACCCCACAACCCAATCTCCATTGAATTCAATGAGCCAGTGGGAGTCCCCAGAGCGTTCCCAGAGGGGCTCTCTGGGTTAATAATCCCGGGATAATATCCTGCAGCCCGGACCCTGTCCCAGTCTGGGCGGAGGGAGGGGTGGGGGTGAGGGGTAATTCCCTCCACCCGCGGTGGTGACACTCTTACCCTGTAGGCCTCTTTGGCATCCTGGTCGTCTGGGTCCTGCCGTTTCCATGGCAACAGGGCCCCCTGCCCATGCCCCCCGTGGAGACTCTCCCCGAAGACATCGACGTGGAAGAAGGCGTAGTCCCCGGTGGTCAGGCCCGCATGCCTGGCCGTCAGCATCAACTGGCGGAACGTGTCCGGAGAGCAACAAATGTAGATGACTGTCCGGGGGAGGGGAGGGGTGGGGGAGGGGTGGGGGAGGGGGCAGTGTGGGCGAGAGCAATAACCGACAGGCAGTGAGAAGTCAGTTCCTGACGCAAACACCCCGTCCCTCAGCTCGCTGGCAGCCATTCGGCCCCTCCAGCCCCTGCTAGGATCCGGGCGCTCTGTGGGGTTGTGGGATGGGGGCGGACTCCAAACCGTCTGGAGAGAGAGAGGCGATGCCTCCTAGCCCTCAGTCCACAGCGGCCTGAACCCCCTTTCCCAGAGGATTACCGCAACCCCACCCTCCCTGTTTCAAGGCTCCCCAATTAGTAAGTGCTCAGCCCTGTACCCAACTTGATGGTCAGTCTCTCTGAAGCGTCCTCACCCCTGCCCCTTGGCGTGTGTTGGTCTTCTCCCCCCAGTCCCATCAAGGTCCTGACGATGTGACCTCTGTGACCCTCCCTTCGCTGAAACGCACCATGCCCAAGTTCTCTGGTTCCTTCCCTGCCTGCTCCTCCCACCCTCAGGAATACATCACCAATCCCCTTTCCACCAACGACCCACAGGACGGGAACCGGCTAGGAGCCAGGACGGGTTGTACCGAAGGGTCGGTTTCGGTGCTACACACCTCTCCACCACATAGTGCCTGGTCCTCATTGGGAGTTGTGTTTACACTGCTGCCCTGTTCAAAAGGTGGGTGGGTGTGACGGAGTTGATCAGGAGGCCCTGGTGTCCATGGACGTGCGGCCAATCAAATGGGGGGGGTTGCTTTGTCCCTGGATGGTGTCAAGCTTCTTAATCAGCACTATGGGAGTTGAAGAAGAGGAGGGGGCTCGCTCCCATGGGGAGTGGGGGGAGAATGGGGGACTCGCTCCCATGGGGAGTGGGGGGAGAATGGGGGATTCGCTCCCACGGGGAGTGGGGGGAGAATGGGGGATTCGCTCCCACGGGGAGTGGGGTGGGGATGTGGGGAGAAAGTCCTGAAAGGGCTGGGGGAGTGGATTCAATGGGAACCTTTAAACAGGGCAGGGAGGGAATAGGAGGGAGCTGGTCCGACTGGGTTGCTCTTGGGTAGTGGGCTGAAGGGCCTCATCCTGTGCTAGAAGGTTCCTGAATTACAGCTGGCTCAGTGGTTAGCACTGCTGCCTCATAGTGCCAGGGAGCCGGGTTCAATTCCAGACGGGGTTAGAATGGAATACTCCCACCATGTCTGCGTGTGTTTCCTCCCAGAGTCTGAAGACAGACAGGTTAGGGTGGGTTAGCCATGGGAAATTGTCCCATAGTGCCCAGGGATGTGCAGGTTAGGGTGGGTTAGCCATGGGAAATTGTCCCATAGTGCCCAGGGATGTGCAGGTTAGGGTGGATTGGCCATGGGAAATTGTCCCATAGTGCCCAGAGATGTGCAGGTTAGGGTGGGTTGGCCATGGGAAATTGTCCCATAGTGCCCAGGGATGTGCAGGTTAGGGTGGGTTGGCCATGGGAAATTGTCCCATAGTGTCCAGGGATGTGCAGGTTAGGGTGGATTGGCCTGGGGAAATTGTCCCATAGTGCCCAGGGATGTGCAGGTTAGGGTGGGCTGGCTGTAGGAAATGCAGCGTTACAGGGATGGGGCTGTGGTTGATCTGGGTTGGATGAAGACTGAATGGGCTGAACGGCCTGTGTGCCCACTGTCGGTGTGCCAGGCCGGGGTTGTGCCCGCGTTTTGGTACTCACTGCGCCCTTTCTGTCTGATCTCCTGAATCAGGAAGTTGTAGTCGATGGTTGCGCTCTCTTTGAATGGGATGTCAAACACGGTGAGGTTCCTGAATTTGGGCACCTCCTGGTACATCCCCTCGACGGCGAAATAGCAGGGCCGGTCATCCGTCTTCTCATCGTTGTAAATGAACAGGGCTCTCTTGGTCCAGTTGAAGAGCTGGTGGATGGAGGCCACGTACTCACCCAGTTTCCCGTGGGACGGCCCAGTCCTGGTCAGCAGGGAGTAGCTGGCTGACCTGCGGGAGAAACCGTAGGCTGGTGCGCCAGCCGTCAGCATTGGCACCTTCCAGTGCCCGGTGAAACGGGCCACGGGCGCCGCTGTGTACACACAGCCGGGCCCCACAAAGACGTTCGGGTTATTGGTGAACTTGAGGTCTACGGCCACCAAGGGGGCAATGGACTCGGAGCAGGTCCCCAGTTTGTCCTCACAATTACCAAAGACGTAGGTCAGTTGGTGCCCAGACAATAGCCACGGCTCCTTGTTAATGGTGTCCTGTGCCAGGCGGACGGCTGGTCCCACTCTCTGCCAAACCCATGGGTACGAGGTGTTGTTCTGAGGCAATACCACTGCGATGGTCACCAGCTCTGGCTCAGAGGTTCCCCCGAGCTGCAGGTGGGCACACAGGGCCCAGAGTAGCCAACACAGCCGGGCAGTCCCACTCCAACCCTCCAGCAACCTCCCAGAGTCACTCCGGGGCACACTGCCACTGGCCACTGGTGATGTGGTCAGCACCATTCTCCACTCACTGGGCAGCTCACCACAGACTCATTCTGCCTGGTTCGTCTCTCTCACACTCCCTGCCCCTCACACTCACACGCACACTCACACTCACACTCACACACACTCCCTGCCCCTCACACACTCACACTCACACACTCCCTGCCCCGCACACACTCACACGCACACACAACACTCACACTCACACCCTGCCTGCCCCTCACACACTCATACGCACACACTCCCAGCCCCTCACACACTCACACGCACACACTCCCTGCCCCTCGCACACTCACACTCACACACTCCCTGCCCCTCACACACTCACACACTCCCTGCCCCTCACACACTCACACGCACACACTCCCTGCCCCTCGCACACTCACACGCACACACAAACACACTCACACATAGTCACACTCACACACTCTCTCCCTTACACACACTCCCCTGTTACACTCTCACACACACACTCCTCTCTCACACCCTCCTATCTCTCAGACACTCTCTCACACTGACCCTGTACACCGTTCTCACACAGCCTCTCCTCTCCTTTACCCTCTTGCTTCTCACACTCCCTCCCTCGATCACACCTCCCCTCTCACGCTCCCTCCCTCGATCACACCTCCCCTCTCACACTCCCTCCCTCGATCACACCTCCCCTCTCACACTCCCTCTCTCAATCACACCTCCCCTCTCACACTCCCTCTCTCAATCACACCTCCCCTCTCACGCTCCCTCCCTCGATCACACCTCCCCTCTCACACTCCCTCCCTCGATCACACCTCCCCTCTCACACTCCCTCCCTCGATCACACCTCCCCTCTCACACTCCCTCTCTCAATCACACCTCCCCTCTCACGCTCCCTCCCTCGATCACACCTCCCCACTCACACTCCCTCCCTCGATCACACCTCCCCTCTCACACTCCCTCTCTCAATCACACCTCCCCTCTCACGCTCCCTCCCTCGATCACACCTCCCCTCTCACACTCCCTCCCTCGATCACACCTCCCCTCTCACACTCCCTCTCTCAATCACACCTCCCCTCTCACGCTCCCTCTCTCAATCACACCTCCCCTCTCACACTCCCTCCCTCGATCACACCTCCCCTCTCACACTCCCTCCCTCGATTACACCTCTCATACTCTCACTCTCTCTTTTGTCACTTGCGAGTGCAATGCCCCTCCACACCCCCCCGTCCCACTCTCCTCTCGCTGTCACAGAGACTCTCTGCTGCGTTTTCACAGGTTCCCTCACTGCTGCAGAGTGACACACTCTCCCTCTCTCTCCCGTCCCCTGTGACGTCCCCCCCTCCTCCCCCCAAGGTACACTCTCTCCCCTTCCCTCCCAAACTGGACTCTCTGGTTTGGAGCGATGTTGCTGAGGATTCCGTGAATTAGGTGCTCTGTGGGCAGAGACTCACTTGCCCACCCCCTCACAAAGGTCCACCTTCCTCTCTGTTTCAAGGGTGAAACCTCTCATCTCAGTCGACCAGCCAAACACTGTCACACAAACGGTCCCCAACGCCCCCTCGGGAATCGGTCTGTCCCTCAGTCACTGCAAACCCCAGCTCCTGTCCACATCCTCTGGGCTGTCGGATTTCAATGCAGTCAATTTCCTTGCCGGGTCAATATCCCCCGCATCATGCCAGGCGAATGGAAAGAATGAGATTACGGGGAGGGGAGAGAGAGAGAGAAAGAGAGAGACAGAGAGAGACAGAGACAGAGAGGGTGAGGTGTGGGTGGTCTGAACAGCAATATGTGAATCTGCAATGGGGCTGGATTCCTTGACCCTTTCAGTGCCAGACACAGACTGAGCTAGGCACTGCTGCTTTTCAGTGTGTGTGTGTGTCGTGTGTGTGTCTGTGTGTCTGTGTGTGTGTGGGGTGTGTGTGTGTGTGTGTGAGAGAGAGAATGTGAGAAAGTGTGTGTGTGTGTGTGTGTGTGTATGTGAGAAAATGTGTGTGTGTGTGTGTGTGTGAGAGAGAATGTGAGAAAGTGTGTGTGTGTGTGTGTGTGAGAGAGAGAGAGAATGTGAGAAAGTGTGTGTGTGTGTGTGTGTATGTGAGAAAGTGTGTGTGTGTGTGTGAGAGAATGTGAGAAAGTGTGTGTGTGTGTGTGTGAGAGAGAGAGAGAATGTGAGAAAGTGTGTGTGTGTGTGTGTGTGTGTGTGAGAGAGAATGTGAGAAAGTGTGTGTGTGTGAGAGAGAGAATGTGAGAAAGTGTGTGTGTGTGTGTATGTGAGCAAGTGTGTGTGTGTGTGTGTGTGTGTGTGTGTGTGTGTGTAGTGAGTGCAGAGTGTTTTAAGTCTGTGACTGAGCCCTCCACAACCCCCTGATGAAGGAGCGTCGCTCCGAAAGCTAGTGCTTTCAATTAAACCTGTTGGACTATAACCTGGTGTTGTGTGATTCTTAACTTTGTACACCCCAGTCCAACATTGGCATCTCCAAATCATGACTTTAAACAGGATCACTGCCTTGGAGTAGGTAAGGGTCAGGACAATGCCAGAGGGCTCTTTGTGTAGGGAAGGGGGGTAACGGACAGGTCAAATGGAACTGCTCCCTCAATGAGCTGAAGAAGGCCTGACCTGATCTCCCCCTGTGTTAAACCAGTTAGTGAAGCCTTTCCTTAACCCATCACTGTTTCTATAACCTGCACTGGGAGACTCGGTGGCCCACTGGTTAACACTGGGAGACAGTGGGGTCCACAAGACATTGGAGAGTCAGAGGCGAGAGTGTGCGGCTGGAAAAGCACAGCAGGTCAGGCAGCATCCGAGGAGCAGGAAAATCAACACTTCAGACCAGAGCCCTTCATCAAGGTGAAGCAAGATCGGGCCTGGGTTTGATTCCACCCCCTCAGTAACTGCCTGTACAGACTTCGTACATTCTCCCACCCCCACCCCATGTCCGCGTGGGTTTCCTGCGGGTGCTCTGGTTTCCTCCCACAGTTCAAAGGGTTAAGGAGGATTGGCCATGGGAAATTGTCCCATAGTGCCCAGGGATGTGCAGGTTAGGGTGGATTGGTCATGGGGAATTGTCCCATAGTGCCCAGGGATGTACAGGTTAGGGTGGGTTGGTCATGGGGAATTGTCCCATAGTGCCCAGGGATATGCAGGTTAGGGTGGATTGGTCATGGGAAATTGTCCCATAGTGCCCAGGGATGTGCAGGTTAGGGTGGATTGGTCATGGGGAATTGTCCCATAGTGCCCAGGGATGTGCAGGTTAGGGTGGATTGGCCATGGGAAATTGTCCCATAGTGCCCAGGGATATGCAGGTTAGGGTGGATTGGCCATGGGAAATTGTCCCATAGTGCCCAGGGATGTGCAGGTTAGGGTGGATTGGTCATGGGGAATTGTCCCATAGTGCCCAGGGATGTGCAGGTTAGGGTGGATTGGCCATGGGAAATTGTCCCATAGTGCCCAGGGATATGCAGGTTAGGGTGGATTGGCCATGGGAAATTGTCCCATAGTGCCCAGGGATATGCAGGTTAGGGTGGGTTGGCCATGGGAAATTGTCCCATAGTGCCCAGGGATGTGCAGGTTAGGGTGGATTGGCCATGGGGAATTGTCCCATAGTGCCCAGGGATGTGCAGGTTTGGGTGGATTGGCCATGGGAAATTGTCCCATAGTGCCCAGGGATGTGCAGGTTAGGGTGGATTGGCCAAGGGAAATTGTCCCATAGTGCCCAGGGATATGCAGGTTAGGGTGGGTTGGCCATGGGAAATTGTCCCATAGTGCCCAGGGATGTGCAGGTTAGGGTGGATTGGCCATGGGAAATTGTCCCATAGTGCCCAGGGATGTGCAGGTTAGGGTGGGTTGGCCATGGGAAATTGTCCCATAGTGCCCAGGGATGTGCAGGTTAGGGTGGATTGGCCATGGGAAATTGTCCCATAGTGCCCAGGGATGTGCAGGTTAGGGTGGATTGGCCATGGGAAATTGTCCCATAGTGTCCAGGGATGTGCAGGTTAGGGTGGATTGGCCATGGGAAATTGTCCCATAGTGCCCAGGGAGGTGCAGGTT
This sequence comes from Hemiscyllium ocellatum, assembly GCF_020745735.1. Classification (NCBI taxonomy): domain Eukaryota; kingdom Metazoa; phylum Chordata; class Chondrichthyes; order Orectolobiformes; family Hemiscylliidae; genus Hemiscyllium; species Hemiscyllium ocellatum. Next base: position 2,669,381 of record NC_083450.1, read on the forward strand.
AGGGTGGATTGGCCATGGGAAATTGTCCCATAGTGCCCAGGGATGTGCAGGTTAGGGTGGATTGGCCATGGGAAATTGTTCCATAGTTGGAGGGTGTATAGTTTCCACTTGGGCCAGCTATTCGCCTGCGCGGGGCATCGCTGTCCTTGCGTGTTGACCCTCACAGCGCCCCCCACTCTTACCCTCTTGACGTGGTCACCCCACCCCCTGCCAATGATTCCTCATTTAGCCCCCACTCCCCCTACACTGCCCTCCTTCTCTCTCCCCTAACTGCTGTTGGGTGCAGTATGTCCTAAAGCTGGCCTGGGGGAGAAACGGGGCTGAATCATGTCCCTCCTGCTGCTACAAACTCCAGAACAGATGGGGGGCACAGGTACCCACCCCCTGACGAGGCAGCAGAGAGTGGGAACGCCACCTCAAACTGGAAGCATAAACACCGAGGAGGGTGCCTTACAGGCTAAGAGCTGCTGGGATGCGCTAACTCCGCTCGCTAGGTATACTAGACTGGGCGCTGGGGAGTTGCTGGAGATTCTGGAGGGCTATCACAGGAGTCTTACCCTGAATGGCCTCTCTCTCTCTCTCTCTCTCTGTGGGCAAGAGCAGCGGTCAGCTGAGGGATGGTGCCATCTGCTGGGACACTCTTGTACTGTCTCCTCCACTTCCTGCCAAAGCCACCCTGCTCATCATTGGAACCAAAGGAAACTATTCAGCCCCTTGAACCTGTACCCGCCACTCGATGAGGTCATAGTTGGTCTGTGGCTCAACTCCAGAGAGTGACCTTTGCCCCCCCCCCATCCTGGAATTTCTTGGCTGAACAAAATACAACCTCTCTCAGATTTGAGACTGACCACGGATCCGGCATCCATCGCTGTTTGGGGAAGAGATTTCCAAATCTCTCACCCTGTGTGTGCAAAAGAAATTCCTAAAATCTCTCCTGAACACTCTGACCCTAAGTCTCAGACTACTCCCCCTAGTTCCAGAATTCCCAACCAGTGGAAATAGTTTTATCTTTATCGACCCTGGTATTTCCTGTCAATATCTTGAAGACTTCACTCAGATATTGAATCATAGATTTGGCCCACTGAGTCCACACTGATCCTCCAAAAAGCATCACACCCTGCTCCACACCCACACCTGACCCTTTCCCTGTAACTGCGTGTTTCTCATGGCCAATCCACCCTAACCTACACATCACTGGGCACTATGGGACAATTTCCCCATGGCCAATCCACCCTAACCTGCACATCCCTGGGCACTATGGGACAATTTCCCATGGCCAATCCACCCTAACCTACACATCCCTGGGCACTATAAAACAATTTCCCATGGCCAATCCATCCTAACCTGCACATCCCTGGGCACTATGGGACAATTTCCCCATGGCCAATCCACCCTAACCTGCACATCCCTGGGCACTATGGGACAATTTCCCGTGGCCAATCCACCCTAACCTGCACATCCCTGGGCACTATGGGACAATTTCCCATGGCCAATCCACCCTAACCTGCACATCCCTGGACACTATGGGACAATTTCCCATGGCCAATCCACCCTAGCCTGCACATCCCTGGGCACTATGGGACAATTTCCCATGGCCAATCCACCCTAACCGGCACATCCCTGGGGACGATGGGACAATTTCCCCATGGCCAATCCATCCTAACCTGCACATCCCTGGGCACTATGGGACAATTTCCCCATGGCCTATCCACCTTAACCTGTACGTCCTTGGACTGTGGGAGGAAACCGGAACGCCGGAAACCCGGGGGAGAATGTGCACACAGATAATTGCCTGAGGCTGGAATTGACCCCCAGCGCCTTGGCGCTGTGAGGCAGCAGTGATAACGTCTGGAAATCTTCATCCACCTTCAGTTAAAGAGAGACAGATAAAATGCGTCATAAATCAAACAAATCCTGTTCAGAGAACATTCCTTCCTTGAGACTAATTCCATTCATCAGATATCTCAGGAAGGTCAGCTGCAGGAGATAAATGGGTGCATAAATCTTTGGAATGACATCTTGTTTCAGGTACAGCTGGGAAGTTGATACCCAATTTATTGTGGAGCTGGAGACATAGTGAAAGTCATCTCAAGGTGCTCGCTTATGAGAGTCCTGAGCAGGAGGTAATACAGTGACAGGATTCAGAGGCTGAGGCTGGAAACATGGCTATGAGAATATCAGAGACTCGGAGCAGGAGGAGGAGACCATTTGGCCCCTCGATGCCCGCCCTGCCATTCAATAATGTCATGGCTGACCTTTCAACGGACTCAGCTCCAATTGTCTGCCCACTCAATGTCACCCTTAATTCGTTTACTGTTCCAAACTCTATCTTTACCTCAAAAACATTCAACAAGCTGCCCTCAGCTGGGCAGAGAATTTGAGATGGCCAACCCTTTGGATGCAGATGTTCCCCCTCAGCTCAGTCCTAAAGCTCCCCCCACTACTTTATTCTGAGATTATGCCCCCTAGTTTCACCGCCCAATGAGAACAACCTCCTTGCTTCTGTCCGGCCTAATCCCTTCATCATTTTGTATCTTTCTATAAGATTCCCCCCACCCCACCCCCTTTATTCTTATAAATCTCAATGAGTGTAGTCCCAGTCTATACTCAATCTCTCGTCATAAGGCAACCCTATGAATTTCAGAACCAACCTAGTCTAGGAGGGAAAGCATTCCAGAGGTCAGGAATATTTCGGTAGAATCACAGCTACAGATTGAAAAACAGGACGATGCTGTTCCATCAATGCCTTCATCCCAGAATTAGTCCACGATGCTGCAGATGTGAGGCTGCTGGCCAGTCCAACACCGACTCAGAGCAACGTGGAATCAATTCTGTTGCACGTGGAAAGAGTTTGCTCTCAACTGAAATCAAAAAACCCCTCCAGTTCGGAACACTGTCTCAGCTCCAACACAAGGCTTGGAAATTTATCTCCCCTGAAAGTGGGCATGATATGTCCCAGAGTTAAAAATCATGGAGATACTCACAGGATAGACATGTCTCATTAGAATTACAAGAAGGTTAAAGAACAGTACAGCACAGGCCCTTCGGCCCTCTAAACCTGACGCATTTTGCCCTTCCATACCAAAACTGTCTCGATCTACAGGATCCGTGTCCCTCTATTCCCTTCCTTTACCTCCTTTTTAAACACTGCTGTTGTGTTGCATCCTCTGGCAGCCCCCCAGCTTAGTATGAAAAACCTGCCTCACACATCTCTTTTAAACTATCCCCCCTCCCCCCACACCTCGACCCTGGTCCCCTCGTCATTGACCCTGCCATTCTGGGGGAAAAACCTCATACTTCCCACTCTATCCATTGCCATTCACAATCTATAAAAGGTCACCCCTCAACCTCCTGTGTTACAGTGACACCCAGTCTATCTTCATCACCAAAACCCCCCATCCCAGGCAGCACCCTGGTAAACCTTTTCTGTACCCTCATCCTTCTGGTAGTGTGGTGACCAGAACCGTACGCAATATTCCTGAGTATTCTTAACTAGATGTGAAGAGGGTTTATTGCCGCATGTACTCTAGTCCAGGAGTATATTGAACAGGAGAAAGTGAGGACTGTAGATGCTGGAGATCAGAGCTGAAAATGTGTTGCTGGAAAAGCGCAGCAGGTCAGGCAGCATCCAAGGAACAGGAGAATCGACGTTTCGGGCATGAGCCCTTCTTCAGGATTCCCGAAACGTCAACACTCCTGCTCCTTGGATGCTGCCTGACCTGCTGCGCTTTTCCAGCAGCATATTTTCAGCTATATTGAACAGGGTTCAGTGTCACCCTACACAGCACCACCTTAGGTATAATGTACCGAGTTACAAATCTTAGCTACTAAAATAGATTAGCTACAAGAGAAATAAAGTAAAAATGTGCAAGTTCTACTGGAGCACAGGTGATGCACATGGAACTAGAACACACTGTGAACATTTTCATGCAAACAAAGGGTGGGAAGAGAATGTTTGATTTATTTAATGTCACGCACCACAGTACAGTGAAAAGCTTTGTTTACGAGCAGTACAGGCAGATCGCAGTCAGCAAGGAAGGACAGATCAGAGACGCTGAGACAGAGGCAGACAGGTTACATTGCACAAGAGATCAGCATTACCAAGGATGGTATTATTTCAGACCAGAACATTGGGGAAGAAGCTATCCCTAGACCTGGTGTGTGTGTGTGTGTGTGTGTGTTCAAGCTTCTGTATCTGCCTGATGGAAGAGGTTGTAGGAGATCATTACTGGGATGCGATGGATCCTTGGTAAGGTCCGAGGGAGTGTTGCTGAACAAAGAGACCTTGGAGTGCAGGTTCATAGCTCCTTGGAAGTGGTGTCGCAGGTAGATAGGATAGTGAAGAAGGCGTTTGATATGCTTTCCTTTATTGGTCAGAGTATTGAGTACAGGAGTTGGGAGGTCATGTTGTGGCTGTACAGGACATTGGTTAGGCCACTGTTGGAATATTGCGTGCAATTCTGGTCTCCTTCCTATCGGAAAGATGTTGTGAAATGTGAAAGGGTTCAGAAAAGATTTACAAGGATGTTGCCAGGGTTGGAGGATCTGAGCTACAGGGAGAGGCTGAACAGGCTGGGGCTGTTTTCCCTGGAGCGTCGGAGGCTGAGGGGTGACCTTGTAGAGGTTTCCAACATCATGATGGGCATGGATAGGGTAAATAGGCAAAGTCTTTTCCCTGGGGTGGGGGAGTCCAAAACTAGAGGGGCATAGGGTTAGGGTGAGAGGGGAAAGATATAAAAGAGATCTAAGGGGCAACTTTTTCACCCAGGGGGTGGTACGTGTATGGAATGAGCTGCCAGAGGAAGTGGTGGAGGCTGGTACAATTACAACATTTAAGACACATTTGGATGGGTATATGAATAGGAAGGGTTTGGAGGGATATGGGCCGGGTGCTGGCAGGGGGGACTAGATTGGGTTAGGATATCTGGTCGGCGTGGACTGGTTGGGCCGAAGGGTCTGTTTCCGTGCTGTACGTCTCCATGACTCTGTGTTGGCAGCCTTTCTGCTGCAGGGTGCTGTGTAGATGGAGTCCATGGACGGGAGGTTGGCATCAGTGATGGTCTGGGCTGTGCACACCACCTTCTGTAGTTTCTTACCATCCTGGGCAGAGCAGTTACCGTATCAGGCTGGACCGTAGGCGTTCCGTGGTGCATCTGGTGAGGTTGGTGAGGGTGTCTGTGGAGATGCCGAATTTTCTGAGCTGCCCGAGGAAGAACAGACTATTCTCCTAGTTGATGAGTCTAATCTAGGGGCTGGAGCGTCATGATGAGGCAGCAGTCATTTGGATCAGGGATAAGGAGAAATGTATTCCCTTGTCTGGTGCAAACCTTTGGAATTCTCTGTCCTGGAGAGGTCAGTCAGAGGTTATTGAAGTTGAAAATGTGTTGCTGGTTAAAGTACAGCAGGTCAGGCAGCATCCAAGGAATAGGAAATTCGACGTTTCGGGGCATAAGCCCTTCATCAGGAAGGCAATCATTTACACAGAGTGAAAGCTGGAGGCTGGATCCCTGAACTTATTCATCAGACAGACTTTTGATGAAGGAGTCAGGCTCACAAGGAGGACAGAGACTGTAAATACTCAGAGAGTAGCGAGGGTATGGAATGCTTTGCCTGCATCAGTAGTAGATTCGCCAAGTTTAAGTGCATTTAAGTCGTCATTGGACAAGCATATGGACGTGTAGGTGGGATGGGCTTCAGATTGGTGTGATAGGTCAGTGCAACATCGAGGGCCGAAGGGCCTGTACTGTTCTATGTTGTAAATTGGCATCAAGCTCCCAGCAGATTCAAGGGGGCCAAGCAACCTCTTCCTCAACCCTAAATTCCAAGCTCAATGTTGATAAACTCTTGTGTAGAGAGAGCTGACACAATGCAGGGCAGGCGTGGGGTCAGGGAAAGAGAGGTGTAGATCAGAAACTCAGCAGGCTAAGGGGCAAAGCACCAATAGGATTCATGATCAGAATCCTTTCCCCCCTAGTGTTGAAACTAGTGGGCCTTCATTTAAAGTGAGACGGGGAAAGTTTAAGGGAGGTATGAGGGGCAAGTTTTTAGATTAGATTAGATTAGATTCCCTACAGGGTGGAAACAGGCCTTTCGGCCCAACCAGTCCACACTGACCCCCCCCCGAAGAGTAACCCACCCAGACCCATTTCCCTGTGACTAATGCACCTAACACTATGGGCAAATTTAGCACGGCCAATCCACCTGACCTGCACATCGTTGGAGTGTGGGAGGAAACGGAGCAAACCCACGCAGACACAGGGAGAACGTGCAAACTCCACACAGACAGTTGCCCGAGGCTGGGATCGAACCCGGGTCCCTGGTGCTGTGAGGCAGCAGTGCTAACCACTGAGCCACCGTGCGTACAGAGAGTGGTATAACGGGCTGCCAGGGTTGGCGGTGGAGGAAAATACGACAGGGGTATTTAAGGGGCTTTTAGACCAGCACATTAATATGCAAGGAATGGAGGGCATGCAGAAGGGATTCGTTTAATTTGGTGCCACGTTTGGAACAACAGTGTGGGCTGAATGGCCCGTTCCTATGCTTGTACTGTTCTATAATTTGGGTCTGTGGGAAGAAAGTAGAGTTAATGTTTCAATTCCAGTGACTGTTTGTCAGGGGTAGGTCAGGCCTGACCTTCTTAAACGAGACAGTGTTTACCAGAGGCCGCATGGATTACAAACAACCATATTTCTTCACGTTTTTGTAGAATGAAAGGTCTCAGGACTTCCTCCTCCCAAAAACAGCCTCAGCAATACAGTCCTGAGCTCGGGGGACGAGAGGTTGCTAGGTGAAGGGAAATGAGATTAGCTGAGCACGTTTTCATCTGTCCTCCATTCCTCTACCCTTGAGTGAAGACAGCTGTTGACAGAGATGGATCACTTCAATGACCCAAAGATGCACCAACTAAACATTTACAGAGAACCTGCTTTTGCAAATAATCCCAGAGCTGAGCAAATGTAGTCGTTTGCTGGTTTTAAGCATCCTTTAGCTCTGTCCATCCATTCAACCAATACTTCCTCAATATAACTGGGAACAGACGCATAAACCTGCATAAAAACATATTCCTGGCCTCAACAAATTTCACATTTCTTGCAATGATATCCTGTTAACCCCTCAGTTAGATTCCAGTCCACAACTCAGTCTCCGTATCTTTATTCTTTTCGATTTATTTAAGGCATCACTGATGAGACCAGCTGTCATTGGCCACCCCTAATTGCCCCTTGAGGTGGTGATAGAACATAGAACAATACAGCGCAGAACGGGCCCTTCGGCCCTCGATGTTGCGCCGACCTGTGAACTATTCTCAGCCTGTTCCCCCTACACTATCCCATCATCATCCATGGGCTTATCTAAGGATTGTTTAACTCTCCCTAATGTGGCTGAGTTGACTACATTAGCAGGTAGGGTATTCCACACCCTTACCACACTCTGTGTGACATCTGTCTTAAATCTATCACCCCTCAGTTTGTAGTTATGCCCCCTCGCACAGGCTGATGTCATCATCCTAGGAAAAAGCCTCTCACTGTCTCCTCTATCAAACCCCCCTCTTAACCGTCTTCTTTCCAATGAGAACAGACCCATGTCTCTCAGCCTTTCCTCATAAGACCTTCCCTCCAGACCAGGCAACATCCTGGTAAATCTCCCCTGCACCTTTTCCAATGCTCCCACATCCTTCCCGAAATATGGGGACCAGAACTGTACACAATATTCCAAGTGTGGCCACACCAGTGTTTTGTACAGTTGCAGTACGATATTACGGCTCTGGAACTCAATCCCTCTATGAATGAACTGAAAATGTGTTGCTGGAAAAACGCAGCAGGTCAGGCAGCATCCAAGGAGCAGCAGAATCGATGTTTCGGGCATGAGCCCTTCTTCAGGCTCATGCCCAAAACCTCGATTCTCCTGTTCCTTGGATGCTGCCTGACCTGCTGCGTTTTTCCAGCAACACATTTTCAGCTCTGATCTCCAGCATCTGCAGTCCTCACTCTCTCCCATACCAATGAAACCTAACACACCGTGTGCCTTCTTAACAGCACTATCCACCTGGGGGGCAACTTTCAGGGATCTATGTACGTGGACTCCAAGATCTCTCTGCAGATCCACACCACCAAGAATCTTTCCATTGACCCAGTACTCTGCCTTCCTGTTATTCTTCCCAAAGTGCATCACCTCACATTTAGCTGCATTGAACTCCATTTGCCACCTCTCAGCCCAACTCTGCCATTTATTCCAAGTCCCCCTGCAAGAATCTTCCACTACTCCACTGGCTTTAGATGGTGAGCTGCCTTCCTGAACTACCGCAGACCGTGCACTGTACTCGGACCCACAATGCCGTAAGGGAGGGAATTCCAGGATTTTGACGCAGCAACGCAGAGAGTTGCGGTGATATGTTTTCAAGTTAGGGTGTCGGGTACTCGCAGGTGGTGGCGTTTCTGTGACCTCCTAGGTAGTGACGTTTACCAGTTAGAAGATGGTTGAGGAGCCTTGGTCAGCTTCTCTAGTGCATTTTGTAGACAGTACACATTGCTGCTGAACAGCAGTGGCGGAGGGAGGGGAAGGTGGTGCCAATTAAGCAAGGGCTGCCTTGTAATGGATGGTGTCAAGCTTCTTGAGTGTTGTTGGAGCTGCATCACTGAGGCAAATGGGAGAACTCCTTCACACTTCTACCCTGTGTCTTGTGGATGGGCGGACAGGCTGTGGGGAATCAGGAGGGGAGTGATTTGCTGGATTCTTAGCCTCTGACCTGCTCTTGTTATAAGGTTTAGTTGAGTCTCTGGTTGTTAGTAGCTCCCTCCCCCAGGATATTGACCGTGGAGGAACGTCACAATGCAAAGGCTAGGTTCTCATGTTGGAGACGACCATGGTCTGGAATGTTCCATTGCACTGACCCTGCATTTCAACATGAACTGTTTCAGTATCTGGGAACTGCACCGTGTAACCTTCAGGGGAGATCCCACTTCTCACAACAAGCACTGTAAATCTTTATCTCAACTAGTCATATCAGACTCAAAACATGACCGTTATTTCACTCACCACTGCTGCTGCTTGACTTACAGAGTTCCTTCAGGATGGGAATTGCTAGTTTTACAATCTCGCGTATCCACAGTACTTTGCTTGCTACTCCACTTCTGACCTTATCGTTCAAGGAAGGTCATTGATGAAGCAACTAGCAATGGCCGACCCTTTTCCCATATCCAAGTCCTTCATGTACCATACGAAACTACCTGTTCAGGTGTGTTATTCCTCACCTCTGAGCCATCAGAGACTTGAACATGGGCCTGCTGGCCCAGAGACAGGGACACTACTTCTGTACTACTCGAGTGCTCAAATTAATCTGTTCGGACAGTCGACCAGGGCAGGGAGAGCGTGAACCCAGCCCAGAAAGACAGCCATTCCCACTGCACTACGAGCACGCACTCACTTACCCCAGTTAAGATTCCAGTCTGTAACTCCCTCTCCGGGGGGGGGAGCTGTTATTCTGCACGTAAACCACCCCGAACCCCTCAATTAGATTCCAGTCTGTAACTCCCTCCCCGGGGGGAGCTGTTATTCTGTATATAAACCCCTCGATTAGATTCCAGTCTGTAACTCCCTCCCGGGGTATCTGTTATTCTGTATATAAACCCCCCCGAACCCCTCGATTAGATTCCAGTCTGTAACTCCCTCCCGGGGTATCTGTTATTCTGTATATAAACCCCCCTGAACCCCTCGATTAGATTCCAGTCTGTAACTCCCTCCCGGGGTATCTGTTATTCTGTATATAAACCACCCCGAACCCCTCAATTTGATTCCAGTCTGTAACTCCCTCCCGGGGAGCTGTTATTCTGTATATAAACCCCCCTGAACCCCTCGATTAGATTCCAGTCTGTAACTCCCTCCCGGGGTATCTGTTATTCTGTATATAAACCACCCCGAACCCCTCAATTTGATTCCAGTCTGTAACTCCCTCCCGGGGAGCTGTTATTCTGTATATAAACCCCCCCGAACCCCTCGATTAGATTCCAGTCTGTAACTCCCTCCCGGGGTATCTGTTATTCTGTATATAAACCCCCCTGAACCCCTCGATTAGATTCCAGTCTGTAGCTCAGTTCCAGGCTGGCCAACGTTCAGAAGCTGGAAGAAGTGATGTATGCATAGTGAGACCACTTTACAAGTGTGTATGCTGGTAGACGTACCAATATCCTCGGTGTAATCACAAGCAATGTGGGAAGTGTGGAGTGTCCAGGAACCAAGATTCCGTTCTGCTATTCAGCAAAAAAAAACCACTACAAGAATCATTCAATCTTACATTGCAATCGATGGACAAGAAATGGAAATAAAAAAACACTTTATTGCAACTGGAATCAACTACAAAAAGGGATACAATAAACAGGACGATGAAGTTGAGAGCAGCGGTCTGTTGCTTGGTCCAGCAGCAAGGCAGCAGGTTGTGTGCGTGTTGTCAGAATGTTCCTCAGACACTGGGCACTGGCCTGGGTGAGAGACAGGGAAGGAGCAAACAAATTTAAAAGAAAAAAAAACGTCAGATGTACAGCATGGAAACAGACCCCTCGGCCCAACCTGTCCATGCTGACCCAGATATCCCAACCCAATCTAGTCCCACCTGCCAGCACCCGCCCATATCCCTCCAAACCCTTCCTATTCATATACCCATCCAAATGCCTCTTAAATGCTGTAATTGTACCAGCCTCCACCACATCCTCTGGCAGCTCATTCCATACACGTACCACCCTCTGGGTGAAATAGTTCTCTTAGGTCTCTTTTATATCTTTCCCCTCTCACCCTAAACCTATGCCCCTCTAGTTCTGGAGTCCCCCACCCCAGGGAAAAGACTTTGCCTATTTATCCATTCCCCTCATGATTTTATAAACCTCTATAAGGTCACCCCTCAGCCTCCGACGCTCCAGGGAAAACAGCCCCAGCCTCTCCCTGTAGCTCAAATCCTCCAACCCTGGCAACATCTTTGTAAATCTTTTCTGAACCCTTTCAAGTTTCACAACATCTTTCCAATAGGAAGGAGAGCAGAATTGCACGCAATATTCCAACAATGGCCTAAGCAATGTCCTGTACAGCCGCAACATGACCTCCCAAATCCTGCACTCAATACTCTGACCAATTAAGGAAAGCATACCAAACACCTTCCTCACTATCCTATCTACCTGCGATTCCACTTTCAAGGAGTTATGAACCTGCACTCCAAGGTCTCTTTGTTCAGCAACACTCCCTAGGACCTTACCATTAAGTGTATAAGTCCTGCTAAGATTTGCTTTCCCAAAATGCAGCATCTAGCATTTGTCTGAATCAAACTCCATCTGCCACTTCTCAGCCCATTGGCCCATCTGGTCCAGATCCTGTTGTAATCTGAGGTAGCCATCTTCGCTGTCCACTACACCTCCAATTTTGGTGTCATCTGCAAACTTACTAACTGTACCTCTTATGCTCGCATCCAAATCATTAATGTAAATGATAAAAAGTAGAGGGCCCAGCACCGATCCTTGTGGCACTCCACTGGTCACAGGCCTCCAGTCTGAAAAACAACCCTCCACCACCACCCTCTGTCTTCTACCTCTGAGCCAGTTCTGTATCCAAATGGCTAGTTCCCCCTGTATTCCATGAGATCTAACCTTGCTAATCAGTCTCCCATGGGGAACCTTGTTGAATGCCTTAGTGAAGTCCATATAGATCACATCTACTGCTCTGCCCTCATCCATCCTCTTTGTTACTTCTTCAAAAAACTCAATCAAGTTTGTGAGACATGATTTCCCATGCACAAAGCCATGCTGACTATCCCTAATCAGTCCTTGCCTTTCCAAATACATGTACATCCTGTCCCACAGGATTCCCTCCAACAACTTGCCCACCACCGAGGTCAGGCTCACCGGTCTATAGTTCCCTGGCTTGTCCTTACCACCCTTCTTAAACAGTGGCACCATGTTTGCCAACCTCCAGTCTTCCGGCACCTCACCTGTGACTATCGATGATACAAATATCTCAGCAAGAGGCGCAGCAATCACTTCTCTAGCTTCCCACACACCTGATCAGGTCCTGGGGATTTATCCACCTTTAACCGTTTTAAGACATCCAGCACTTCCTCCTCTGTAATCTGGACATTTTGCAAGATGTCACCATCTATTTCCCTACAGTCTATATCTTCCATATCCTTTTCCACAGTAAATACTGATGCAAAATATTCATTTAGTATCTCCCCCATTTTCTGTGGTTCCACACAAAGGCCGCCTTGCTGATCTTTGAGGGGCCCTGTTCTCTCCCTAGTTACCCTTCTGTCCTTAATATATTTGTAAAAATGCTTTGGATTCTCCTTAACCCTATTTGCCAAAGCTATCTCATGTCCCTGTTTTGCCCTCCTGATTTCCCTCTTAAATATACTCCTACTTCCCTTATACTCTAAGGATTCACTCGATCTATCCTGTCTGTACCTGACATATGCTTCCTTCTTTTTCTTAACCAAACCCTCAATTTCTTTAGTCATCCAGCATTCCCTATACCTACCAGCCTTCCCTTTCACCCTGACAGGAATATACTTTCTCTGGATTCTCGTTCTCTCATTTCTGAAGGCTTCCCATTTTCCAGCCGTCCCTTTACCTGCGAACATCTGCCTCCAATCAGCTTTCGAAAGTTCTTGCCTAATACCGTCAAAACTGGCCTTTCTCCAATTCAGGATTTCATCTTTTAGATCTGGTCTAACCTGTTTCATCACTGTTTTAAAACGAATATAATTATGGTCGCTGGCCCCAAAGTGCTCCCCCACTGACACCTCAGTCACCTGCCCTGCCTTATTTCCCCAAGAGTAGGTCAAGTTTTGCACCTTCTCTAGTAGGTCCATCCACATACTGAATCAGAAAGTTGTCTTGTACACACTTCACAAATTCCTCTCCATCTAAACCTTTAACAGTATGGCAGCCCCAGTGTGTGTTTGGAAAGTTAAAATCCTCCTACCATAACTACTCTATTATTCTTACAGATAACTGAGAGCTCCTGACAAATTTGTTTCTCAATTTCCCTCTGACTATTAGGGGGTCTATAATACAATCCCAATAAGGTGACCATCCCTTTCTTATTTCTCAGTTCCACCCAAATATCATGAGCTTCAGTTGACGTCTGGGAGAGAAGACTGATGAAGGGCTTTTGTCCGAAACGTTGATTTCGCTGCTCATTGGATGCTGCCTGAACTGCTGTGCTCTTCCAGCACCACTGATCCAGAATCTGGTTTCCAGCATCTGCAGTCAGTGTTTTTACCAGGACTGATTACATGCCTGGCTGTGGGATTCATCAATGGGAACTCATCCGCCCCAGGGCAGCAGCAAACAGTTTCAACCGAGATGGCATGCAAACCCGCCATAGGGACTAGGAACAGGAGCAGGCCACCCATCCTGTCAAGCCTGCATCACCATTTCATATGGCCAAAGCTGACCGAATATTTCCAATGTCTGTTACCCACACTATCCCTCTATGCTATTAATAATCAAAACCTTATCACCCGCTACTTTCAACTGAAGTAGTAATTATGTCCCACCTCAATCACAGCTTGAGGATGACACACTGATGCACATACCTCACTTTGAACTGCGGAAGCTTGACACCATTTCTCCACACACTATCCCAGTAACTTTGAACAAGAAACCTGCCTCTTCCTGTGTTGGTGCAGGGAGGAATGGTGGACCAGGACCCAGGGGAAGCCCCTGCTTAGCCAACCCTGTCATGTCCTGAAGTACAGTATTGCTTACAATGCAACAGATCTTCAAGCATTACAGCCTGAGCCATCTTCAGACAGGAGAGTCACAGGCACTAACTAAACCACACCACAGATAACTAAATGATCCCATGGGTCCACTAAAATCCCACCCCCACCCAGCTTCCACTCCCTATATCTGAAGGAACAAATTGAACTCAGCTGCACTGGCCAGTTTGGTTTTGAACGTACCAAATGGCACAGCTTCCCCACATTCCCTGCCTCACACTGTGATCCCGAACACTCAAATAGGCTGCTTTCATCATCACAAACAGCTTTCATTAACACAACGGCATTCCACAGCTTGGAATTCAAAACAAGCAGTCAACTCTTTCAGTCGGGATGCCTTGGTGCAGTTATACAGGGCCCTGGTGAGGCCACACCTCAGGTACTCTATGCAGTTTTGTTGTCCCAGTCTGAGGAAAGACATTGTTGCTACTGAGGGGGTCCAGCAAAGGACTGATTCCCAGGATGACAGCACTGACAGAAGAGGAAAGACTGAATCGATTGAGCTTGTATTTGCTGGAATTTCGAAGAACTGTCGGGGGAGGGAAAGAGGAAGAGTCTGATGGAAACATACAAAACCAGGGTGAGTCTGGACAAGTTACATGGGGAAGAGTGTCCCCGATGGTGGGCAAGTCCAGAACTGGGGGCCAGAAATTAAGAAAAAGGGGTAAGCCCTTCAGGACGGAGGTGAGGAAGAACACTCTGGGTTGGGAAGCTGTGGGATCCTCTCCCAAGGAAGCTGTCGGGGCCGGTTCATTAGATCTATTCAAGAGGGAGATGGACCTGGCCTTTGTGGCTAAAGGGGTCAAGGGGGATGGACATAAAGTGGGAGTGGGATACGGAGAGTGCATGATCGGCCATGATTGTATTGAATGGTGGTGCAGACTGGAAGGGCTGAATGGCCTCCTCCTGCAGCTATTTCCCATGTTTCTATAATGGCCCGGTTAACTATGGAACAGAGAGAGAGTCCAGCTCCCAGCCAGGGCTACAGCTGGAGGCAGCACATTAAGCTGGATAAGATGGGAGTGATTTACTGGTGGGTACAGATCTATCACTTGTGGTAGGAACACTGTGTGGATCTAAATTGAAGACATTTTTTTAACAAAATGGTACCGATGGCACAGGTGAAATAACCTTGGTGATAACACTAAAGGGTGAAAGTGACATTGCACGTACCACTCAGTAACATCACAGCAAGAGGCCCTTACTCTGCAGTCTCCATATTCTCTTCCTCCTCCTCAGCTCCTTCCGTGGCCTCTTCCTCTCCCTCCTTCTTCTCAGGTGGTTTCTCATAAGCCTTCTCCGAGGGCGTGACGATCACTCCGTCCCAGGTGGACATTTCCACAGCTAGACCTGGTAGATAAAGTAAGGCATTACTGCTTCTGATAGTGGGCTGGTCGCACAGAGTCAAGCACCAAAACCCAACCTCCAAACACTCCTGGGAATAGCTCGACAAAAGTACCATACCTAAACCGCAATCTCCAGGACATTAATTATCCGAGGAGAGAATCTCACTGTGAAACCATCCCACCATCCAGAGCTACTTCAAATAGTCAGCAGCTTTGCAAGTAATTCCCAAAGATACTTCCTTCACATGTACCTGCCATGAATCCATGTGAAGTCCTGATAGCTCAATCGATATTGTCTGCCTCATCCTCTTAACTTCTGGCCTGGACATTGGAACCCAAACTGCTCCCACCATGCCTCCTTCATCCCTTTTACCGTTTACAATCTGCCCTGACGGTACTTCACTCTCTTACCCCACCATTCGCAAGCTTGTGAGAAAGCACCTGGACAGCTTTACTTTCAACCTGGGGTCCCCTCAGCTTAGCTCCCTGTAGCCTGACAGGGCCTTGGCAGCATTCGCCTGACCACTGGCCTCAAGGGTTGGTTCTCCTGTTGCAGTGTTACCGATCGGTCACTCAGGACAACAGGGGTTGACCTTCCCTTGTCCCTCACGCCCAAGGTCCGCCTGGGTAGCTGAGTCACATTGTCTGCCCACAGACCTCAACCATGTTTGGCCACTTGAGGGAAGTGCTTACTAATGAAGAGTAATGCAGCCTGCACTCAAGGAGAAACATTTACGTACCAGTCCCTGAATGTAAAGCTTTACCTTTTAAAATAAAAACTCAAGCCGAGGAGCTAAAGACTGGGGCCTCAATTTAGTGCATTACATCTGTAGCACTGGGGTCCGAAGGAGGCACATATAAACTCAACACTTCAGATCTAAGTAAAACCAAAATATTCGCCTGCTTGTCACAAATTAGCACTTTAGACAAGCACGGGTCCACGGAGATTGGCCTGCCTGCTGTGTGCTGAATATTCACGAGGCAACAGATTGTTAAAAACAGCCTTGCTGCTACCTTCAGTGACGTACAGATGAAAGCAAAATAGTAGTTACATTAAAAAGAACCAAAAAGGAATTAACCTCCTACTGCATTCTGCTTACGTCTGTGATTACAGCTGCTGACGTTCACAATGTTGGACCTGATTCAGAGGAAGTTTACCAGACCTGGAAGGAACAGGCTTTCTTACAGAGAAAGGTTGGACAGGCTGGGCTCGTTTCCCACTGCAGCTTATAACAGTGAAAGGTAACATCAGGGAAATGCATAACAGCCTGAATGGTCCTGACAAGGTGGACATGGAGAGGAGATTTTCTTCAGCCTGGAACTGGAGGGCTTTATTCCAAAAATTAGGGGTTGTCTTTTACAACCGAGCTGAGAATGTGTTTCTCTCAGAGGGCTGTGCAAGCTCGGAATGCGCTGCCAGCTGTGCTAGTGAGTGCTCACTGAATATTTACAAGACACACAGAGAGAGTTTGGTTCAATTGAGGATAGTAAAAGCTTTTTTTGGTATGTGAAAGGCAAAAAAATGGTTAAGACTATAATTGGGCCCTTGAAGACAGAAACAGGGGAATATATTACAGGGAACAAAGAAATGGCGGAACAATTGAATTGGGACTTCAGATCTGTGTTCACTGGGGAAGACACAAGCAATCTCCCTGAGGTAACAGTGGCTGAAGGACCTGAACTGAAGGGAATTTATATTTGCCAGGAATTGGTGTTGGAGAGACTGTTAGGTCTGAAGGTTGCTATGTCCCCGGGGCCTGATGGTCTACATCACAGGGTATTGAAGGAGGTGGCTCGAGAAATCGTGGATGCGTAGGTGAATATTTTCCAGAGTTCAATAGATTCGGGATCAGTTCCTGCGGATTGGAGGGTGGCTAATGTTGTACCACTTTTTAAGAAAAGGTGGGAGAGAGAAAGCAGGAAATTATAGACCAGTTAGTCTGATCTCAGTGGTGGGAAAGATGCTGGAGTCTATTATAAAGAATGCAATTACGACACTTCTGGATAGGAGTAACAGGATAGGTCAGAGTCAGCATGGATTTATGAAGGGGAAATCATGCTTGACTAATCTTTTGGAATTTTTTGAGGATGTAACTCTGAAGATGGACGAGGGAGATCCAGTAGATGTAGTATACCTGGACTTTCAGAAAGCTTTTGATAAAGTCCCACACAGGAGGTTAGTGAGTAAACTTAGGACACATGGTATTGGGGGCAAAGTACTAGATTGGATTGAAAGTTGGTTGACTGATAGGAAACAAAGGGTAGTGATAAACGGCTCCATTTCGGAATGGCAGGCAGTGACCAGTGGGGTACCGCAGGGATCAGTACTGGGACCGCAGCTTTTTACAATATATATTAATGATATAGAAGATGGTATTAGTAATAACATTAGCAAATTTGCTGATGATACTAAGCTGGGTGACAGGGTGAAATGTGAGGAGGATGTTAGGAGATTACAGGGTGATCTGGACAAGTTAGGTGAGTGGGTAGATGCATGGCAGATGCAGTTTAATGTGGATAAATGTATGGTTATCCACTTTGGTGGCAAGAACAGGAAGGTAGATTACTACTTCAATGGAATCAATTTAGGTAAAGGGGCAGTACAAAGAGATCTGGGTGTTCTTGTACACCAGTCAATGAAGGTAAGCATGCAGGTACAGCAGGTAGTGAAGGCGGCTAATAGCATGCTGGCCTTCATAACAAGAGGGATTGAGTATAGAAGCAAAGAGATTCTTCTGCAGCTGTACAGGGCCCTGGTGAGACCACACCTGGAGTATTGCGTGCAGTTCTGGTCTCCAAATTTGAGGAAAGACATTCTGGCTATTGATGGAGTGCAGCGTAGGTTCACGAGGTCAATTCCTGGAATGGCAGGACTACCTTACACTGAAAGACTGGAGCGACTGGGCTTGTATACCCTTGAGTTTAGAAGACTGAGAGGGGATCTGATTGAGACATATAAGATTATTAAAGGATTGTACACTCTGGAGGCAGGAAACATGTTCCCGCTGTTGGGTGAATGCCGAACCAGAGGACACAGCTTAAAAATACAGGGTAGACCATTTAGGACAGAGATGAGGAGAAACATTTTCACCCAGAGAGTGGTGGCTGTGTGGAATGCTCTGCCCTAGAGGGCAGTGGAGACCCAGTCTCTGGATTCATTTAAGAAAGAGTTGGATCGAGCTCTCAAGGATAATGGAATCAAGGGTTATGGAGATAAGGCAGGAACAGGATACTGATTAAGGATGATCAGCCATGATCATAATGAATGGTAGTGCAGGCTCGAAGGGCAGAATGGCCTACTCCTGCACCTATTGTCTATTGAATTAAAGGCTCTTGGGCTTAGATGACCACATGGAATTCAGAACCCAAACAGATGAGCAAGGACCTTACTGAAAGGTGTAGGAGGCTCACAGGGCCGAATGGGCTACTTCTGCTCCTAACTCTTGTCTCTGTAAGTGACCAGAGAATGCCTGAATGAGCTTCTTATCTCCTCCTCCCTTGAAGGCCCTTGTGGTTTGTGTAACTAACCACTCTCTGCTGCCAAGTGCTCACCCTCTGAGAGAACGCTACTGATCAGGAGGGTGCCACAGACCAAGCCAAGACCTTCTTCAACTCATGCCCACCCACAGGGGCTGTGGGACATTGGTCAGGAGCATGACGCCCAGCCGACTTCTCACCTCCCCAGACTGAAGGCACAACACCAGCAGACCAGGCTTAAATCCCCCCCCACTCCCCCAGACCAGGTTTAATCGCCGTCTGCCAACACTGAGATAACATAAAATGGGAATTCAAAGCTGGCATCTCAACATCATCACAGAAGGAATTGCTTTTGCTGCAAGTGTTTCATCATTCCAACTTGTCAGGTGATAGGTGGTGATGTGGAGAAGTGTTTCAGATTCCTGGCGAATCACATTTGGGAGGGAAAGAGAGAGGGCGGATAATGCCAAGTAGCACTTACTGCTGGCGTCTCCTTCTAACCCGAGGATTTTCCTGTAGCCTCCGTGAGACAAGATGCGGACCAGGGTCTGCGCCGTGAAACACACAGTGTCCTAAAAGAAGAAACAAGATTCCGTGCACTCAGATCCAGTCACAGGGGAAATGGAAGACAAAACAACCCAAATTCACACAGCACCTTCTGGGGAAAAGTCAGAAGCCTTTCCTGAAAGTGAGTCACCCTTGTTTGGACACAGCAAGATCTCTGAAGTGGCAAAGGGATAAACTGAACAGATGGGATTTTGGATTGAAAGGTGGCACTTCAGGCACAGCGTGTTCTCCTCTCACACGGCAACTTCCGGCATGTACTCAAGCTCCTGCAGCGAGGCTGGAATCAGTTCCAGTTCAGTTCAGAGCAGGGAACTCAGGTCGGAAGGTTTATAAACTACCTCTGCAGGAGTACTGTGGACAATTTGGGCACCATGTCTTGAGGAAGATGTAACAGTCTTCGAGACAGGACACAGGGGGTTTACCAGGATGTGACCAGGGATGGGCAGGGGAGGCTGGAAAGGTTAGAGGTCCACTCTTCTCAGAACAGCAATGACTCATGGAAGGAGTGAAAGAGCTGTTCTCTCAATGGAGTTGACAACCAGAGACCATAGGTTTAAAATGGTTGGTAAGAATCTGAAGAGCAGTTCAGGAGAAGAGTTTTCACGTCTGGGACCTGGGATGTTCAGCCTGAAGGCGGCTGAATTCCAGATAATTTTATATACAAGGGATCTGAACAGGGGTTTGAGGGTGAGGAACTTGTAGTGATTTGCATATGGTCTACGCAAGACCGCTCTTTCAAAGGGTCAGCAGCAACATAAAAACCAAAAGAACTGCGGATGCTGTGAATCAAAAACAAAAACAGTAGGTGCTTGGAAAAGCTCAGCAGGTCTGTGCAGAGAAATCAGAGTTAACGCTTTGGATTAGAAGGAAGGATCATCAAACTGAAAACATTAACCCTAATTTCTCTTCACAGATGCTGCCAGACCTGCTGAGCTTTTCCAGCACCTTGTTTTTTTGTTTCAGCATCAACATGATGGGCCAAATGACTTCCTTCTGTCCTATTATTATAGGGAGGGAGAGGAGTTTTTTTCCCACACACTTACACAGCAGAGTCAGAAACAGAAGGCATGTAGCTGCTGATCTTCATACAAGGACGTAAGACCTTGTATCGTATTGCAAGAGACAGATCCCTCCATAAAACCAAAGGCTTTTTCCACCTCTCCCACTGACTACCATCCCTCCAAAAGGCACAAAAGCCTTGCCGGGATGTGCTACTGTAGATGATGCACACTGAACGGTCTAATTTTCTTAGAAAGTGAGAGTCAGCAAACACCCCACTTACCAGAAACAGTGGCCCAGTGCTGATCTCTCAGGCTACAAGTCACTTTGAAATGCAACTGGCCCATAACCTTGGGAAAGCACAAAGGCAGTAACCTCAGATCGAAGGAAGGTCCTTACCTGCTGTTCCAGCGTCATCACTGTATGCACTCGAAAGTTTCCACTTTCACAAGGGTCTGTAATTCCAACTGATCCCGGCAGGAACAATCCTGCTGCAAGGAGCTGGAGGCAGCGCCTGTTCAAAAACAACCCTCAAGCATCAAATATTTAATGTCTGAATCCAACCTCAGCCCTCCAAAACACAGGTGACCATGTAGGAGAAAGTGAGGACTGCAGATGCTGGAGATCAGAGCTGAAAATGTGTCGCTGGAAAAGCGTTTTTCCAACAGATGACCATGTGTCTCACAAACCCATGAGAGCATGACCCATTGTACAGACTGCTCTGGAGTATTTATCCCACCACATCTCTCTCCCATCCCTACTCCTAACAGACAAGACACACAACCTGACTCCTTCAGTTTCTCTCATCACAACCTTGCACTTTTCCACATATTTCTTTCCAGCATCACCCAACCCATGGACGTACACTCAACAGGGAACAGCCCCATTTCCCCAGCCCCACAGTCCCAGCACATACCTGAAGCCAACATTGAGTGCCAGCGGCTGCCTGGATGGGTTGTTCATTACAGCGGAGTGGCCCTGCAGGGTAATTCAAGGGAAGAGTCAGCTCCAGGTGATAACTCTCTGGTCAGTGTATACATTTCTGGTAACATGCCCCTCAGCACAAGGCCAGGCAGCCTCTCAGGGCCCTAGGAGGTCACAGCATGGCTCGTGTACTCCTCCAGGAAAGCACTCAGCAAACAACGGTTGGATAGATCAGGCAAAAGGCTTCCACTTCCTGCACTTGCTTATGCCCTCAGAATGTTGCATCATTTTGGGAACTGTGACCTGGTTTTACAGAAAGTGACATCACCAGGACAATTAAGGCCAAATAAAAAGTAATATTACATAACCCCCAGGGAAAGTAAAGTGAATAAAGCAAAAGTCTAGACCATCAATTGCACGGGAACAGAATAACTACTTGAAAAAGGGTGATTGCAAAGACTAAAGCAGAGAGGCCCAGTCGGGTAATAACGGAAAAGCAGTTTGCTGCATTTTACAAATGTCCCAAAAGTGCCAGAGAGGGAACTTTCTGTACAGAGTTCCTGCTCCTGAGAAACATCCTAATTAATCTGCCGGACTGCATGCAAAGGTTGGTGTTGGGAACGAGCAAAGGTGGAGTTTATTTGGAGCAAGTTGCTGGAAACTGATGGCCACGTGATGCTGCTCACTCAATGCAGCACGTCCCGTGGGAATTGGAAGGGTAAAGCCATCTCGGTCCAGAAATCTTTAAACAAAGCCTCCTCTGCTCCCTAAAACACGACGCACGCCAGAAATCGGGATAATTCCGCAGCCACATTAGACTGTCACTGTGAACGTGCAGAAACTGGCAGAGTGCTTTTGTAACTGCTTCGTCTCCCATTCAGAAATGAGACCACCCCTCACCCCTTCCCCCCTGCCACAGAATTACACTCCTACAGCCCACAGGATAACAAAAGCCCCAACCAAAACCATCCGTGTCCAGAAAGAATTGTGAAACGTGTGAAGGAAACAAAAGGCATTATTGTTCCTCTATGCTGGCAGGTTTTCTTTTATAATAAGCAGACAGCCAGCAGTTAAATGGGTGTCACTAAGGGAGGCATATACAATAGATTAGATGAACAACCAGAGATTTCACAGAAGCTCAACCATGCTATTTTGTCAGTACACATTTTAAAGATGTGCCTTTTTCTCTGTTCTAATCCCACTCTCCCTTCCAGAGGAACAATGGAGTTACTGCCTATTTAGTTATTTATCGGCGATTCTGTCCAGTGAAGTGTCGACAGGCAATGCGTTCAGCCAGGCCTTACCCTGAGTTCGTACACACAGAGCATCTCCAGCAGCAGCCAGACAGGAAATCAGGACGCGGAGTGCCCTCCACTTCCCAACTTTCCTCACCCAACGATAAGCCGATACCAGCTGCAGTCAGTGAACTCGGCACATTACGGAGCTGGGTTTACAGGGCCTCACTGGATTAACTCACAAACCTGTCAGCCAAATGTGAAAGGAGGGTTGCTCTAACCATAGACATACCAGGAGGTCAATGATCCAAGGTGTCAAAGGCTCAAACCCAGGAAACCGACATCTCAAATCCTTCATCAGCCGGATCAGCACTTTCACTCTGAGGAAAGAAGAAAGCACTTTCATCTTTGTGAACTATTTACAGCACAGACCCTCAAGATCCCAATGCCTGAAGTCAACCGCCCCATTAACACATTTCTGCCAGTGAGGATCCCAATCTCCAGTTTATTAATCAATGGTGAACCAGTGCTGGGAAAAGCCTATCCCAATGCTCAGGATGGAAATAATAAACATAAGCAAGATGAGAAGAGCTCAGCTGCATAGACGATGTTGGACAAGCTCAGATATAGATGACAGGCCAAGGGTTGGATACTCACTTTTTATTCCATGTACAATCGAATGCAGAAAATCTTCGTAACTCAATGCAAACATGCTTCATTTTTTAAAAATGTGCATTTCTAAAGCTGGGTTTGAATTGTATCTTGATAACTGGTCTCTGCTGATGGTTACAGTTAAGTGCAAGCCCTTGAATTTAACACTTTGGCACTTCCAGTAACACTGCTCGCTAACTAGAAACTAATACTTTATTAACAGAGAGAGCTCAGCCATTACTGATGATGCTTGCCAAATATACAGGCTGTGGAGGCTGAGCAGGGATTTGCAAAAAAGAACCATCACTACATGGGTCATTCAGCCTCCATTTCCTGCATTACTGTAAGAGCTATAACAGCATCGGCACTGCAGCACATCCTCAACCACCCTTCTGGTCCTGATTAGATTAGACTTACAGTGTGGAAGCAGGCCCTTCGGCCCAACAAGCCCACACCGACCCGCCGAAGCGCAACCCACCCATACCCCTACATTTACCCCTTACCTAACACTACGGGCAATTTAGCTTGACCAATTCACCTGACCCGCACATCTTTGTGACTGTGGGAGGAAACCGGAGCACCCGGAGGAAACCCACGCAGACACGGGGAGAACGTGCAAACTCCACACAGTCAGTCGCCTGAGTCGGGAATTGAACCCGGGTCTACAGGCGCTGTGAGGCAGCAGTGCTAACCACTGTGCCACCGTGCCGCCCTGTGTATTATTCATCTGGATGCAAACCAGCAACTGGGGAGTTAACAACTGAGAGGAAACAGAAACGCGAGCAAAACAGCAACGGGTATTCAGGCACTAAATTGAGAGGAGGACTGGAATCCACAACGGTCTCTGTCTTGGGCGCGGGCTGATGCAGAAAGGATTGCAAGACATGTGCTTTCTGTTTAAAAAATATAGCTGAAAATGTGTTGCTGGTCAAAGCACAGCAGGCCAGGCAGCATCTCAGGAATAGAGAATTCGACGTTTCGAGCATAAGCCCTTCATCAGGCTTATGCTCAAAACGTTGAATTCCCTATTCCTGAGATGCTGCCTGGCCTGCTGTGCTTTGACCAGCAACACATTTTCAGCTGTGATCTCCAGCATCTGCAGACCTCATTTTTTACTCGAAGAGTTTAAAAAATATAGGATGTTTTACTCAGCAGCTAACCCTGTCCAGGAGGATTTGATGGTAACAGTGCCAAGTGAGCTTTTGTTTTAGTTTAAAAGAATGAAGGCATTTTTTTTCACAGGGTATAAAAAAATGTACAGGTAGCTTTAATTACAATTGACTTCCTGTTTCAAAGAGTAGAGGGAGTTTCACTCTGTACCTAACCCCGTGCTGTCCCTGATCTGGGAGTGTTTGATGGGGACAGTGTAGAGGGAGCTTCACTCTGTATCTAACCCCGTGCTGTCCCTGTCCTGGGATGGGGGGACAGTGTAGAGAGAGCTTTACTCTGTATCTAACCCCGTGCTGTCCCTATCCTGGGAGTGTTTGATGGGGGGACAGTGTAGAGGGAGCTTTACTCTGTATCTAACCCCGTGCTGTCCCTGTCCCGGAAGTGTTTGACGGGGGGACAGTGTAGAGGGAGCTTTACTCTGTATCTAACCCCGTGCTGTCCCTGTCCTGGGAGTGTTTGATGGGGGGACAGTGTAGAGGTAGCTTTACTCTGTATCTAACCCCGTGCTGTCCCTGTCCTGGGAGTGTTTGATGGGGGGACAGTGTAGAGGTAGCTTTACTCTGTATCTAACCCCGTGCTGTCCCTGTCCTGGGAGTGTTTGATGGGGGGACAGTGTAGAGGGAGCTTTACTCTGTATCTAACCCCGTGCTGTCCCTGTCCTGGGAGTGTTTGATGGGGGGGACAGTGTAGAGGTAGCTTTACTCTGTATCTAACCCCGTGCTGTCCCTGTCCTGGGAGTGTTTGATAGGATGAGGATAGTTTGGAGAGAGCTTTACTTAATTTCTAATCCTATTCTGTCCCTGCCCTAGGAGTATTTGAGGGGACACTGCAGAGAGATCTTTACTTGATGTCAGGTTAGGCACAGAGTAATGAAAGGGTTTGGAATCTATACCTACCATGATTTGGAGGAGTTTAATGGGAGAGTGTAGCTAAGTTTAATTTAGCCAGTGTTTGCCTCTCTTGGATGCACCTAACACAGATATGAGGTGCATGAAATGGAATAGGCTGCATACTACACCCTGGAATTTTTCTCCTCAAATGGCCAGAACATTTAAAACGAGGAAACAAAATTAATGTATTGGTTGAACAAAGCCAAGCATGACCTCTTGATTCCAACGGGTTAGACCAACTCAATCATTACCATCAGTACAGCTTAACTCCCAGGGCGTAGAATAATGAATTCATTTGACACAACTTTCAAAGGACAGGCTTTCACTAGCAGTGGAATAAGGTGCTGACTTACGTGGACTGAGAGGAGTTCTCTTCAAACCAACGGGCGTGTCGGATTGCTGCCAGAGCACTCTGCAGGACTTTGATGTCCACTAGAAAGTAAAGCAATGTTACAATGTTAGCGACAGAGAGTGAGAGTGAGCGAGAGAGAGTGCATGCATGAGAGAGACACACATACACACACACACACAGTGCGAGACAGAGAGAAAAAACCACCCCGCATATTTCACTAGTGGAAGACAAGTTTGAAACGGGAATATTTAATTTGAAATACATCTCCAGTGTTTCAGTCTGCAGTACGTTGTCAAGATGGACAATCAGATTGTGATGTGACATCACATACCGCCTGAATTAAACACACTGACAAACATTAATGATGTTTACACCAAATGAGAAGTGGACCATGTCAGGATTTGAAGACGGGAGGGAAATTGGGGTTAATGCAGCAAGTACCAGGGTGAACAACCTGCACCAACAGCCCTGATCAAATCGACCGATTCCATTCTGTTCTTCATTAGCTCATTAAAACCTAGCCCAAGAGCCTGACACTATTAAAGTGAGACAGACTTTAAAAGTGACCATTTCATTTAAGAAAGTTCCCCAGTGTTTCAGCACAGAAATCAGTGGGTTCCAAGTTTCGTTCAGAACTCTGTGGGGACCAGTGATACAACAATCTTGGGCTAGTTAGAGTGGTGATGGTGGTGGCTGCTTGTTATCTGCTGACTCCCTGCTGGAGGGTACATGCGAACAGTGGGATTAGAATCTTCCTCCCACAGCTTTATGTCACTAACTGCATTCACTGGATAAAAAACAGTTATCCCCAAATCCATGGTTAGCAACTCGCACACCAGGAAATTTCCACGCCCTGGTCATCTTGGATGATGAATAGATACACAACTCACTCTCAATGATGTTGTGACCCAAGCGCTCAGGGAGTGTGAGCAGGAATTGGTGGAGAAGGGGAGAACTGCACCAAGCTCCAGGTGTGGAACCTGCACGGATTTCCAACCTAGTGGATTGTAAGAGGAGTTCTTTACAACTGAAAAGCAGCAGAAACCATGACTGAGCAGTCCCCAAGTGTCAATGCCATTCGATGGACTGCACTCCAGAGCTTAAGTTCTGAGCACTACAAGTGGGTAGCACTGGGGCCATACTCAGAATTCGGTCTGGAGTTCAAGATCAGTGGCAGAGTGAAAAAAATCCAGGATGAATATTCCCAGTGAAATCCTGAGGGAATGCTGTATTGTTGAAGGACTGAGGATCTGTCTGTGCCTTCAGTAAGGCAGTGTGCCTGGTTATTTCAAAGCAGAGCAGAAGATTCTGATCAGTCTTGCACATGGGTAGACAGGATTGGGTTTATATCCTCTGAACTATTGGGGCATGCTGACCACAGTTTGCAGCTACGTTGTTTCAAGGTTTGCTGTACGTTTTGGGAAAGGTGCGTTATCGGACAGGTTAAACAATAGGCTGAAGTTTTCAGAAAGTTTATATGCAGTAAGAATACTTACAATGGAGCTCTGGGTCAAGCTTACGAAGGTTGGGTGGGACTGTGGTGATGAGAATTTTGACAGTGGCATCAGGAGAGCTGATCTCAAAACCAGTCTCATTGGTGATCATAGTGAGAACTGAAAGCAAGTAGAGAACGGTTAGATTTGACACAGTCATACACTAAATGTACTTTAACATTGACTGACAAATACACAGCTTCCCCGAGAAGGCAATTGTTCAGCTTGACTATATAATACAGCTCAAATAAAACCAAGCAGCAATTCAACACCACTGCCCCATCAATTTCCTACCCTGAAAAGGGATACAACTCAGGGATATGGAGGCCGAGGTGCCCCCTGTCCTTTCAGGTACCAAGTGCTGGGGAACACTGGTCAAGCGCAGGGATATCGACCCAATGCCAGCCTGTTTGAGGAAAAGTCACTAAAGGTTGATCAGGAGTTGGGCCCTGATCAAGTTGTCTCCTTCCCAGCTGATAGCAGAGATTTCCTTTTAAGCAAGTATTCTTTCATGGGATATGGACATCACTGACAAGCTGAAAATGTGTTGCTGGAAAAGTGCAGCAGGTCAGGCAGCATCCAAGGAACAGGAAATTCGATGTTTCGGGCATAAGCCCTTCATCAGGAATGAAGGAATCACTGCCAAGGCCAATGTTAGTTGTCCAGGCGACACTGCTCTGGACTGGAATGGGCAGTTAATAGTCAACACCTTGCTGAGGGCCTGGAGTTCCACACTGGGCTGCCCAGACAAGGCTGCAGCTTTCCTTCTCTGAATGACATTACTGAGCCAGATGAGTTTTTAAATAACCGTTAATGACAGTTTCATGATCACTGTAGATTTAATAACTGAATTTAACATTTGCCAGCTGTCACAATGGGATTACCCACTGACATGAACCGGGGCCTCTGGCTTTAACTCCAATGGTTTCACCATCGCACTGACTTCCCCACTGTAGATCCAGTGGTGCCTTTACACAAGCCCTTGGGGTAGAATGCCACCATGCATACCATCTCCAGATGACAGCACAGGTTTCTATCATTCACTTCCCCACTGACCTCTCAAATGCTGAGTGACAAGAGATCAGACACGAGATAAAGGAGAGATAATTGCAACCATGCATTACATCAGTTAGCCCCAAGAAAGCATTACTCACAGCAACTGTGCTCTCATAGTGAGTTTGCTAATTCTCTCTTTCACATCTCCCACTCCCATCCAGACCAAGTACAGTTTGATGTCAGGACTGTGCTCATTACAAACTTAGTGACAAGTGAAAACAAGGACTGCAGATGCTGGAAACCAGAGTCTAGATTAGAATGGTGCTGGAAAAGCACAGCAGGTCAGGCAGCATCCAAGCAGGAAAACCGACATTTCAGGCAAAAGCCCTTCACCAGTAATAGAGCTGTATTCCTGATGAAGGGTTTTTGCCCGAAACGTCGATTTTCCTGCTCCTCGGATGCTGCCTGAACTGCTGTGCTTTTCCAGCACCACTTTAACCTAGAAACTTAGTGACAGGTCAAACCACATTCCTGGTGGCAATAAAGGCATCTGAGTTCAGAGGACTGCTTCTCACTGAACTTTTAACAGTCAGTTCACCTCCTGCTCTCGATGGGAGGAGTTTGGTTGCTTGGACCACAGTGAAGACATTTTAACAAATTTATCTGCAATATATGTCACAAATAATGGACATGACAGTGTTAAGTATTAGATCTCTCAGCCAAGTCCATTATGGGACTAGTCACAAGCTCCAGAAACTGTAGGTCCAATAGTGATACCAGTAGCACACTGGAATTTTTCCATTGTGACTTTTTGTGGGCGGCACGGTGGCACAGTGGTTAGCACTGCTGCCTCACAGCACCATAGACCCGGGTTCAATTCCCGACTCAGGCGACTGACTGTGTGGAGTTTGCACGTTCTCCCCGTGTCTGCGTGGGTTTCCTCCGGGTGCTCCGGTTTCCTCCCACAGTCCAAAGATGTGCGGGTCAGGTGAATTGGCCATGCTAAATTGCCCGTAGTGTTAGGTAAGGGGTAATGTAGGGGTATGGGTGGGTTTCGCTTCGGCGGGTCGGTGTGGACTTGTTGGGCCGAAGGGCCTGTTTCCACACTGTAAGTCTAATCTAATCTAAAAAACAGCAGGTGACCCACGAGTCCCTATCGTTCATCGTGGTTTCGTCACAACACTTCATACCAGATAAAGCCAGTCAGCTTCCTCAATCACAACCTGAAAATTGACGAGAATGAAAAGCTACAAACGGGAAAGTGAATACTAAAGAGACAAGATTAGCAAGCACTTACTCTCAGAGGGTTCCTGGGCCCGGAGGGTTTCTGCCACTTTGTTACCCAGAGCAGCAACAGCTTCCACTGAGGGCAAAAGGGGAAATTAACAAAAAACACAATTACATTTGATCTGAAGGCAATTATTGGACAGGTAGTTACACCCTGAAAAGTGGCACGTCCAGACAAAATATGAAAAGTGAAACGCAGATCCTCACTCAGAACAAGGGTTCCTTTGTTCAGGTGCTGGGCATTTCCAGGATTTTGTTCCTGGAGTGTCTAGTTTTGGATGAATGTTATTGTGGTGTTACAGGAAGCAAGGGATGGCCCGAGACTGAGCACCAAGTGTGAGTGAGCGAGCCACTTGGTAGGATTAGAGAAGCTCGGATTAGAATAGTCAGAAGTCACGAGACACCATATTATAGTCCAACAGATTTATTTGTATTCATTAAGTTTTCAGAACACTGCTCTTTCATCCAGTCACCTGACGAAGGAGCAGCACTCCGAAAGCTTGTAGTTTCAAATAAACCCATTGGACTATAACCTGGTGTCATGTGACTTCTGCCTTTGTCCACCCCAGCCCAACACCAGCACCTCCACATCAGGAGGTTACCTATAGGAGGAAAGGCTTTGAGAAACTCCAAGGTACATGGAATGACGGTGTGAGACATTGACATACTAAGTACAATTACTTCGATGTATTCAGAATAGAACCAGGGAATAAAGCATTCAATTCTGGTCTATCTGCTTTAGGAAAGATGTTGCGAAACACGAAAGGGTTCAGAAAAGATCCGAGGATGTTGCCAGAGGTGAAGGGTTTGAGCTATAGGGCGAGGCTGAATAGGCTGGGACTATTTTCCCTGGAGTGTCAGAGACTGAGGAGTAACCTGAAAGAGGTTTATAAAATCATGAGGGGGTTGGACAGGGTGAATTGCCAAGGTCTTTTCCCCAGGGTAGAGGAGTCAAAATTAGAGGGTATAGATTTAAGGTGAGGGGGAACGATTTAAAAGGGATCAAAGGGGCAACATTTTCACGCAGAGGGTAATGCATGTACAGAATGAGCTGCCAGAGGAAGTGGTGGAGGCTGGTACAATTACAACATTTAAAAGGCATTTGGATGGGGACATGAATAGGAAGAGTTTAGAGGGATATGGGCGAACTGCTGACAAATGGGACTCGATTAATTTAGGTTATGGACATGGACAAGTTAGGCCGAAGGGTCTATTTTGTGCTGTACATCTCAGAGACTCTAAGAGGAGAAAGTGAACTTTCTGGGTTCAAGTCCTGTCTGCCGCAGAGATGCATCATCACAATGTGTTTGAACAGATTGGTTCAAAAAACCCAGAGACCACATGTGGAAGTTTGTGGACAGAGGAATTAACCTTTTCAATCAGGCCGGTTCACGGTGACTAAACCATGGGGATTATTTTCAATATAATTAGGTGCTGTAACAAGAGGCAGTTAACGTAACAGATGAATGAGCTAACAATCACCCCTCTACCCTGACTGGCTAAGATAAGAGCCCTGTATGTTAGGGATTTGCTGTTAAACACTGTGACCTTAAGGAACGCATTATTAGAACCAAGCCCAAGGACTGGGTGACAAAATCGTATGAAGAAGCAAGTCATATCAGGATTGCATGGAAATTCAGTCGCCTTCTGGGTTAGGAGATACAATAACGGCATCAGGGTAGAATTAGACCCAGAACTTGGACAACATAATCCTGCCAGAGAGTCCTAAAAACAATACAACTATGAAATGACTGGAACGAAGGCACTTTCTTGATTTGTTGACAGTACTCACAAGTTGGCAAGATCTTTAGGATGACAACAAGATCAGCAACATTATGACCGGTCATCATTGTTCCTTTCTTGTAGGAGCCAACTTGACGCACTTCCTCGATTTGCTTTAGAGACAGAAGACAGGGTTACAAAATAGATTCAACATTTAATCACAACAAAGCATAGCCATAAAGTAGCACTGGAACATCACAACACAGCCTCTGGTTTCACTACACAAGTTACAAGAAAAATTCTATTAATTGCAGGTGGAAGTGAGAGAGAAACCTCATCAAATTACAATCACAAGAGGAGTGGTACCAAGTAAACTGTTGGAACTGGAGGCTAACATGTCTCTGGGTCCAGAGGGCCCTCATCCTAGAGTCTTAAAATAGGTTGCTAACATTGGTGCTGATGGCCCAAAATCCCCACATTTCAAAAAAAGTTCCATTAGACCACAAAGTAGCAGATATAACCTCGCAATTCAAGAAAACAGGTAATTTTACGCCAGTTATTCTGAAGACCTGTCATGGGGAATGTGCTGGAGTTGATCGTGAGAGATTACAGCTGCACGCTTTGAGAAACAAAGTAATTGGGAGGTCAGCCCGGCTTTGTCAAAGGGAAAATCACACGATCAATTTGCTGGAATTCTTTAAAAGGTGTAGCGCAGACTGTGGATAAAGGGGGACTCATAGACATATCAGACTTGGATTTCCGCAAGGCTTTTGATGTCACACCAAAGCAAGAAATAAAAGCTCACGTTGGGGGGGGGGGAACGACACACACGCTATAATGGATAGCGGGTCAGCTGACAGGCAGTAAACAGGGAACATAAACAGGTTTTTGTCTGACTGGCCAACATGACGAATGGGGGCTTGCATGGTGCACGTTGAGCCTTCACCTTTTCACAACCTTCTTCAGACAGAGAAAGGGAACAAAATTTACAGGTGACACGGAGAGAAGTAGGATGGATGTTCTGAAAAAGACACCAGGAAATTGCAGATGCTTTTGGCCATAATGAGAGTGCTGGCAAAGCGGTGTACCACTGGGAAGATGTGAAGCTGGCAGGAAGAATAAAAAAGCAGAATATTACTTAAACGGAGACTGACTGCAGGCAGATGTCACTATTCTGGTGCATGAGTGTGTAGGTATAGCACATCTCCAGGCAGCTCATGGGCTGCTGTCCTTTCTAAGGAGAGGAACTGAATATAAAATGAAGAATACAAAAGGAATGCTGGACCATTCAATACAATTACAGAAGCTTCTCTATCTCAATATCATTTTGCCACTTTCCCCTCATCCCCTGTGATGCCTTTAAAATCTAAGGATGCAACTATTGCTTTCTGAAATACCTTCAGTGACCTGGATGACAGAGCCTTCTGTGGTAGCAAATTCCATTGGTTCACCAGCTTGGAGTCCAGAAATGCTTCCTCATCTCAGTCCTAGAAGGTCCACCCTGTGTCCTGAAACTGCATCACCTGGTTTACCCCATGTTGTAACACGCGGCAGAGCTGGGGTAAGACATACGTAATTCTAAACTCTCAAATAATCAAGACCACCTCCAGTAAGGAGGATTCACACCTGAATCTCTAGCCTAACACTGACAAGACCAAAACAGAAAAAGGAGCAAGGGACCAGTGGCTATGCACAATCCCTGCAGGCAGAAGGCCATTTAGAGAGGGTCAAGGGAGGAACCACACCCCCTCTATCACCAATAAATCTTTTCTGTCGAGAGAAAGAGAAAGAGAGAGAGAGAGAGAGAGAGAGAGAGAGAGAAAGAGAGAGAGAGAGAGAGATTGTGCAACTTACCACTTCAAAATTGCCTGGAGCCACAATCAGATTGTCGATCACATTGTTAATCTTGGTCACTAAGGACAGTATGGAAGCCTAGGAAACAGTGATAGCTACATTAACACTATTGCTCAGTGACAGATTGATTTCAAACACTTGCATAACATGATGGCTACAAGTGCCGAACTTTCTGCCTCCTGGCCATATCTATGACAGCAGGAAGTTCCCAAACTCTCGGCCTTTCCAGTATCTGTAGTGGAAGAAACCAGCACAGAAAACCAGGGCAGTCAGGTTGTAGTCACCTCATTCCAAAGCGAAATAACAAAGGTGTCATTTGTTAGCAATCTACCACAGTCCTGGAAGTATGCAGCCAGCCAGGCTGACTCTCTTCAGCATTTTCTAGCTCCACATTTCATAAGCAAGTGGGAGAGGTTAACCTGAACAGTAGCAGCTTTGGGGACTCCAGTACATTGGGGGATCCAGCATATGCTAGGGGAAGAAGGTGCTCCTTTACTCACTGGGAGTCGTCAGGTGTTGCGGCAGGGAGAGGCACCTGTTTTATTTATTCATTCATTCATGGGATGAGGGAGTCGCTGGTTAGACCAGTATTATTACCCCGTTAACCGCATTGTGGTGGATCTGAAGTCACATGTAGGCCAGACCAGGTAGGGATGGCAGAGTTCCTTCCCTGAAGGACATTCATGAACCAGATGGGTTTTTCCAACAATCGACAATGAATTTATGGTCATCATTGGACTGCTAATTCTAGAATTTTATTAAATTCAAAGTCCAGCATCTGCCTGGCAAATCTCAGCCTCCATATCATGGATAACAAAGAACAAAGAAAATTACAGCACAGGAACAGGCCCTTTGGCCCTCCAAACCTGCACCGATCCTGATCCTCTATCTAAAACGGTCGCCTATTTTCCAAAGATCCGTATCCCACTGCTTCCTGCACATTCATGCATCTGTCTAGATCTATCTAGAATGATGCTATCGTTCCCGCCCCTACCATCTCTGCTAGCAACGCATTCCAAGCCCCCACTACCCTCTACGGAAAGGACTTTCCACACAGATCTTCCTTCAACCTTTCCCCCCTCACTTTGAACTTGTGACCCCTAGTAATTGAGTCCCCCACTCTGGGGGGGAAACTTCTTGCTGTCCACCCTGTCTGCACCTCTGAAGATTTTGTAGACCTCAATCAGGTGCCCCCCCTCCCCTCAACCTCTGTTTTTCTAATGAAAATAATCCTAATGTACTTAACCGTTCTTCATAGCTAGCACGTTCCATACCAGGCAACATCCTGGTAAACCTCCTCTGCACCCTCTCCAAAGCATCCACATCCTTTTGGTAATGTGGCGACCAGAACTGTACGCTGTATTCCAAATGTGGCCAAACCAAAGTCTTATACAACTGTAACATGACCTGCCAACTCTTGTACTCAATATCCCGCCCAATGAAGGAAAGTGTGTACCGTGTACCACCTTGACCACTTCACTGACCTGCGCTGCCACCTTCAGGAAACAATGGATCTGAACACCCAGATCTCTCTGTACATCAATTTTCCCCAGGACTTTTCCATTTACTGTATCGTTTGCTCTTGAATTGGATCTGCCAAAATACATCACCTCGCATTTGCCCGAATTGAACTCCATCTGCCATTTCTCTGTCTAACTCTCCACTCTATCTATATTCTGCTGTGTTCTCGGACAGTCCCCTTCACTATCTGTTACTCCACCAATCTTAGTGTCATTTGCAAACTTGCTAATCAGGGCAACCAATACTTTTCTCCACATCACATATATATCATAACTAACAATGGTCCCAGCATGGATCCCTGTGGAACATCACTGGTCACAGGTCTCCATTTTGAGCAATTCCCTTCCACTACTACTTTCTGTCTCCTGTTGCCCAGCCAGTTCTCTATCCATCTAGCTAGTACACCCTGGAGCCCATGCGACTTCACCTTCGCCATCAGCCTACCATGGGGAAACCTGATCAAATGCCTTACTAGAGTCCATGTAAATGACATCTACAGCTCCCCCCTCCCCCAACCAACTTTATCACCTCCTCAAAAGAATTCTATTAGGTTGGTAAGACATGACCTTGCCCACACAAAACCATGCTGCCTTTAACTGATAAGCCCATTTTCATTCCAAATGGGACTAGATCCTATACCTCAGTATCTTCTCCAGCAACTCCCCTATCATTGATGTCAGGCTCACCGGTCTGTAATTCCTGCTACCCTGCTTAAACAAGGGGACAATATTAGCAATTCTCCAGTCCTCCACGTACGTGGATCTCTGGATTAACAGTCTAGTGGTTATACCACGAGGCCATTGTCTCCCTCTAGTGCATCAATATCCCACATGGAAACTCATCAGATCTGCACCGACATACCCGCTCATGTCTTTTCAGTAAAGCACAGCCCCAAAGGACTGTATGCACCATTTCTGGTGGATACTGCTCTTTGATAAGTTAGTTTGAGCATGTGCTGTTAAGAGGTAGCCATTAATCTGCCCCTACTCTTCAACATTCTTACCTGCTCCGATGGAGTGGGGGACAGATCCTGGTTCCGCTTCAGTAAGGCTTCACTCAAAGTAGTTTCATCAGGGGCAGGCTTCACTCGGGGAAAGGCCATTTCACACTGTGAGGGGATAACACCAACTTATCCATTTGGAAAAGCAAAACTTGGCAGGCAAATGAAGTCAAATAACCAGTTTGTTCTCAGCTGACATGGACAAAGCACAAGCACCTGGTCAATGTATAACACAATGTGCAATATCCAAAACGTGGTTAAACTAAGCGTGTCGAAAGGTAAATACAATAGTGTGAACACGTGTCGACAGACTGAATAGCAGGCAATCAAAAGTGTCAACTGCTGAAAAGCAAGTGAAGGGATGACCACTCTCAATTACCTGAAATTATCTTGCCATTAGCTCTCTGCAAATAAATTCTGTGCCTGTGCACTTCCCTCCACTTAACCTGACAAAGCAGTAGCGCTCCAAAAGCTTGTGATTTCAAATAAACCAATTGGACTACAACTTTTTCCACCCCAGCTCAACACCGGCACCTCCACTCTCAGGCAGAGGTAAAGGAGCCCATGGTAACCACTCAAAGAAAGGCCCAGACATCCAGATCAATATTTAGCCCAACAACTCACTATATAATAGATGATCTAGTCATTATTATACAGCCGTTTGTGGGGGCTTACTGTGTACCAATTGGCTAACAATTGGTTACTACATGTCAATATCAACTCACTGGCTGAAAGTGCTGAGAAAAGGTACAGTGACTTACCACATAAAAGTCAAACGGGATGTGAGGGACGAATGGTCTGAACCTGTTTACATCAGGGAAATAAAAAGCTTCAAATTAATAAAATCTGGATTGTAACAGGAAAGATCTTTAGCTAACAACTCTCTGGTGACACGTACCCCCCAACTGGACCACCCCGTGCACCAAAACGTCCACGGCCACGTCCTCTGTCGCCCCTGTAATAGAAAGCATACGAATGTGCAGTTAAAAAAGGTACAAGCTCCCGTAAGCGAGGAAAACATTCAACCCCAAGGTGACAGCATTAAGGCCGCCTGTGGCGTAGTGCGTCCAAGTTCCTGAATCCTGGATGTGGCCCAAAATACCAAAACAAGCCAGGTCCTGGATTCAAAAGCAACCTTTTACAAATCAATCACAAGTAATTAGAAAACAAAACAACGCTGGCATCACAATCTAGAAGGCAGTCATCACAGGGACAGACTCTCATGTCCCCAACATGGAGACACGAAAGGAATCAAATGTTGGGAAAAGCATCCAGCCTAAGCTCACCAACCACCTGGTTTACAAACACCACTGAAGTCATTAGATGATGTATTCCTGCGAACTATTATGTAGTTTTATTGCCATGTAGTTTACATTCAATGTCCCTTAGAATATTGAATACATCTACCTACCCTTTGCAAGTATATTTTCATTGACACTATTTACTCAAGTCATTGTTCTCCAGACGATGAGTACCAATCACTGCCCATTCCCTCCAAACCAGCCTCCCTAAACAGGGCTCCAATTGATCCTGGGTGTCACTGAGAAGCAGGAATTTGACTTGGAAACTTCTGGTTGGGAGTTGTTCAGTTAGAGTCATACAGCACACAAACAGACCCTTTGGTCCAACACATCTGCACCTACCAAACATCCCAATCTAATCTAGTCCCAATGTTAGAGTCACAGAGTCATACAGCACAGCAACAGACCCTTCAGTCAAACCAGTCTGTACCGAATGTAATCCCAAACTAAATTAATCCCACCTGCCTGCGCTTGACCCATCTCCCTCCAAACCTTTCCTATTCAGGTACTTATCCAGACATCTTTTAAATGATGTAACTGTACCCGCATGCCACAGAAGAACCACTATGTTAAAAAAATTGACCCTCATATTTTTTAAATCTTTCTCATCTCACCTTAAAGATATGTTCCCCCAAGTCCTGAAATCCTACCCCCTAGAGAAATGGCAGCATTTGGCCCATATCTGTCTAAACCCTTCCTATTCATGTACCCATGCTGATGCCTTTTCATAGTAATTGTAGCAGCCCCCACCACCTCCTCTGGCAGCTTGTTCCATATATGCACTACCCTCTGTGATAAAGTTGCCCCTAAGGTCTTTGCATTGCCCTGATATTTCTGTGTTCAATAGGTGAGCTGAGCTTGTGAAATTCACAAAGTCAGTCTTTTTGAATATGGAGTGTTGTCTGAACATACTGTTTAGATATTTCTTGCCCAGGTGGATCTGCTCCATGCTGCTGTGCAGTGTTCAGTCTGTAAGCGTGCACCTGTGCTGCCATGTGTTCAGCCTGTGGTCACTTTTATGTTGGAAGAAATGCAGGGCATCATCCTGGAGACACTATGTCGGTATTGGAGCAGTGTGGCCTTACAGGGGTCAGGTAGGGCTCAAATCACAGAACACCAACATTCCAAAGTACTTTTGAAGTGCAGTGCATGATTTAAATGGGGCTGTCAATTTATGTCAAACAAACTCCAGCAATTAGCAATATGGTCATGAGCAGATAAGCTGCTTGTCCAAGGTTGACCAAAGGTTAAATGTCAACCTAGACACCAGGAATAATTTCCCTGCTCCTCTTCAAAGTAATGCCAGAGAATCTTCAATGTCAATGTGAGAGGGTTGCCAGGCCCTTGTATTTAATGTCTTATCCACAGTGTAGCACCCCCTCAGCAGTGCACAGAGACTTACAAGAAGTGGAAATGATTTCTGACTTCAAGGCAACAGGTCTGCTCACTTTGCAACAGTTAACACTGAACGGAAAAAGCTAAAGCAAAAATCCAAGGAAAGAGAAAGCGGTCCTCAGAACTGGTCACGTTGCAAGAATTCAACGTGTGTGTGTGTGTTCCAGGTTTTTATGGTCTTGCTCCTGACACAGTGAAAACCTCTCACCTTGTGGCAGGCTGTGGGTATGACACATACCTTGCGGATTACACACTGTCCTTACTGAAATTAATGATGAGCACTATTAATTACCTGTGCAAATGTGGAATCTTGTTCATTCCTGTGACAAATTTTCTGCAACATCACCCTGCTTTGGGAATCTCAGTTTTACAGCACAGACACAACATTTAGCCCATCTGCCTATGCCAGCTCATGCCCATCTGAATTATAACATCACTACTCCACTAAGAACTGCTTACATCAATATTTTGAGTAGGGCATTCAACACCTAATTAACCCTCAACATACTGACATTTCTTTCATCTTTATCCAGACTTAAATCTTACAATTTATGTTCCATAGTTATCCATTGCTATTAGGCAGATTTGGTCTCTATTAATTCAATTAAATCTGCTGTAAAATTTACTAATGCGCCAAAGATAAAGACTTTAATTACTGGTGCTTATACCAAAAGCATCCATCCCTCAGTGCCAATATGGAGCACCTAGATGCATCCTGGTGAGTACCCTGACCACATCAATAATTTGGCACATTAGCGAACTTTGAGAAGATTTGTAGCTCAGGTTAAGGTATAGGTTTAGGTTTTCTTGGGTTGGCGATATCTTTTCTGTGGTGACACCACTTTTTATGTTGATGTAATTTCCTGTTTTTTTCTCGCGGGGGGGGGGGGGTAAATGTGTTTGTTGATAGAGTTCCGGTTGGAATGCCATGCTTTTAGGAATTCTCGTGCATGTCTTTGTTTGGCTTGTCCTAGGATGGATGTGTTGTCCCAGGTGAAGTGGTGTCCTTCCTTACCTGTGTGTAAGGATACTAGTGAGAGTGGGTCATGTCGTTTTGTAGCTAGTTGATGCTCATGTATCCTGACAGCTAGTTTTCTGCCTATTTGTCCAATGTAGTGTTTGTTACAGTCCTTGCATGGTATTTCGTATAAATTACATCAGTTTTGCTCGTTGTCTGTATAGGGTCTTTCAAGTTCATTAGCTGTTGTTTTAGTGTGATAGTGGGCTACCATGATGCCAAGGGGTCTGAGTAGTCTGGCAGTCATTTCCGAGATGTCTTTGATATAGGGGAGAGTGGCTAGGGTTTCTGGATGTGTTTTGTCTGCTTGTTTGGGTTTGTTGTTGAGAAATCGGCAGACTGTGTTCATTAGGTACCCACTCTTTTTGAATACACTGTATAGGTAATTTTTCTCTGCTCTCCATTATTCATCTGTGCTACATTGTGTGGTGGTACATTGAAATAATGTTTTGATACAGCTTTGTTTGTGTATGTTGGGACGATTGCTTCTGTAGTTCAGTATTTGGACCGTTTGCGTTGCCTTCCTGTCGATACTCGTTTGAAGTTCCCCATTGGCTGTACGCTCTACTGTGACATCTAGGATTAACAGTTTGTTGTTGTTGTTTTCCTCCTCTTTTTATACCAGTAAGGATATTATTGATGGCCTGTAATTTTCCTCTAATTTGTTTTGTTTAGTGATGACAAAGGTGTCATCCACGTTGCGGAGCCAAAGTTTGGGGTGGATGGTTGGCAGAGCTGTTTATTCAAGCCTCTGCTAAGAGCCCTGATATCGGAGATCCCAAGGGTGTTCTGTTGGTCTGCCTGTAGGTTTTGCTGTT
Source organism: Hemiscyllium ocellatum (assembly GCF_020745735.1). Classification (NCBI taxonomy): domain Eukaryota; kingdom Metazoa; phylum Chordata; class Chondrichthyes; order Orectolobiformes; family Hemiscylliidae; genus Hemiscyllium; species Hemiscyllium ocellatum. The sequence continues at coordinate 2,709,156 of NC_083450.1, forward strand.
GAAGGTGAAGTGGGTAGTAAGGTATACGCCCACTAGCTTGTCGATACTTTCCTTGCTGATGAAGTAAGTGGTGTGTGGTGTATGCGTCTTTGGGTCTTCTAATAGCGTAGTCAGTGTTTCCTTGGCCGAGTTAATGTTGATGCATGTGAACAGGGTTGTTACATCAAAGGAGACCATTATTTCATCCCCTTCTATCTTGGTGTCTTTGGTGATCTTCAGGAACCCTTGGGTGGAGTGGATGGACTGACATGAGTCTTCTACACTAAATGTTTTAGTCTTTGATGTAGCTCCTTGGCCAACCTGTAAGTCGGTGTTCCAGGTAGCAAGACTACGGGTCTGAGGGGGGCTCCTGGTTCGTGAATTTTGGGTAATCCGTAGAGGAGCGTTGTGTTAGATCCATCTGGTTACATTTTTTGGAAGTCGGTCTTATTTATTTCTGCAGATTTCTGAAGTTTTTCTGAGTAGGACTGTGTTTCAGTTCTCTAGTTGTGGGGTTGGGTCTATTGCCATTTGTTGGTAAGTGTTGGTACCTGCAAGTACTGTGTTTGCTTTCTCAATGTGGTCACTAAGTTAAAATGACTTCAAGTGTCCTTTGTCTGCAGGTAGGATAACAATATTTTTTAGTTACTTCTAGGGCTTTCCTTTCTTGGCATTGAGTATGTTTCCTTCCTTTTTCTGCTTAATGTCGGTGCGACTACCTGCCTGATTGGGTTTCTTCAGTGAATTGTTTCTAATGCTGCTAAGCAATCTTTCTTGTCTGCATCCTGGAAGTTGTTATTTAATCCTCTTACTAAGACGCCTTTTTCAGTGTCTGTTAAGGGTTGGTCAGATAAGTTTTTTATCCTTCTGTGTTGTCAGTGTTGTTATTTTGTGTAAGTTTGCCTAGTTTTTTTCTGTAGGTCTAGTTTTTTCATTTGCTGTGTTTGTCGCTGTCTAATATCTATGGCTTGTTGGACTGTGTTTCTGTCCATTCATGGTCTGTTGCATGAGTGATTAAAGATTTTGGTGCAAAATTTCCCAGTTGTATTAATGGAGTCTGTTGTGGGCATCATTAAATCTACATTTTCTCTATACCAGCATTGATCTGAGTGTCGACATCAGTTAGCACTGGATCATGTAGACTTATGCATATATGTCAATGCTGTTTTTGCCATAATGCACATGAATTCAAAAACTTAGAAAAGGCTAAAGACACGAAAAAAAAACCTGAAGCAAGACAAAATTAACCATAAAAGCCAAGTCAACTTATTCGCAGGGGTCACTTGAAAACAGAAGTCAAACGGTTTGCCACATGGAGTTGTACTTAACCCGAGAATCAGATCTTCATTCACAGGACAGCACAGAATCAGCAGTCCAGATGCTTAAGTGTACAATTCACAGATCTCTTTTATAAAATTTCCCCAACCATGGAAATTAATGTTACACTCTTTTGACTTCCACATGTGCGTCAAGTAACTTCATTTGCCGCTGATGTTGCTAAATGTTTCTGGCAATCCAGTACTGAAATGATGACTGATTTGAACAAGATCACCTAACACGACACTGTTACAGCAACAGCAATACTTGACAGAACACCTTAAATTTTCTGCAAGGTCCCTAGCACTTCAGTGAGAAAACCAGAAGCCAAGGCTTACAAGGAAGTACTGGGACAGCTGAGACAAAGTCAAAGATAGGTCTTAAGCCTAGTCTTTAATGGGAGGAGACACGAGACGTTTAAGGAAGGGAATTCCAGTGTTTGGGGCAAAGCAGCTGAAACATAACCACCAACGACGGTGCACAAAACATGACAGCGCTGTCAACTGCACAAACGTATTCAGCAATAACTACTGCTTAGTTGGAGTTTTGAAAGGGTCCTCCAACTCCAAAACAGATGGCACACGTACAAAGGAATTTGAAATCCAGAGGAGACGCAATAGGGGCGGTGGAAGTGCACGAACCCTGTGGTCCCCATATTTATCACGTGGTCACAACCCCATCACGGTTCTCAGAGCAGAAAAAGAAAACAAAAAAAAAGGGCGAACAGAGGGCTTTAATTGATTTTAGAGATGAAGGAAATTGAGGACTGTGGATCAGTGGTGCTGGAAGAACACAGCAGTTCAGGCAGCATCCAAGGAGCAGCGAAATCGACGTTTCGGGCAAAAGCCCTTTGAGGAATGTGTCAGTTCTAGAAAAGCAAAATGCTGTGAATCTGAATCCAACTGAGAATGCCGGAGAAACTCAACAAATGGTCCTCCGGGTGCTCCGGTTTCCTCCCACAGTCCAAAATGTGCAGGTTAGGAGAACTGGCCATGCTAAATTGCCCGTAGTGTTAGGTGAAGAGGTAAATGTAGGGGAATGGGTCTGGGTGGGTTGCTCTTTGGAGGGTTGGTGTGGACTGGTTGGGCTGAAGGGCCTGTTTCCACACGGTAGGGAATCTAATCTAATGTAAAATGTGGCAGCAGCTGTGGTGACAGAAACAGAATTAATACTTCAGAGTTCAGAACAACTGTTCTTCAAAACTGAAAGGAGCTGGAAATATGCTGTCAACAGGAGAAGGAGCGACACGTGGAATGGGGGGGGGGGAAGAATGGGGGGAGGGGGGAGGGAGGGGAG